>NC_044327.1:104118991-104422584 GCF_007399415.2 Gopherus evgoodei
CACCCAAATGAACAGCACCTTGCTCATGTTAACTGGGTCTAGGGCATCCAGAAATTTCATAAACATGTCCTTCATCCCAGCTAATCTTCTACATGTATGAAGGAAGCTTGCATCAGATTGGGTGGAGATGGTAGACAACAGTATTCTGTCCTCCAAGCCCAGCTCCTGTGAGACAGTACCTCTTTGGGTCAAGATCCTGGATCATCAAGAGATCCTGCAATTTGGTCTGATCTTTTCACCCCACATCCCAGTAATACTGAACCTCCCCTGGCTTTCCCTCTATGACCTAATCATTTTATGGGCAACACAGGAGGTATGATTTTACTCTGGGTTCTGCCAGCAGTGGTGCCTAACCAGACCCTGCATGGTGGAGACAGAGACAGCCCCAAGGAAGAAGACCTCCACTTGCTGTATCATGTCAGCATCAAGAAATGTTAGTCCCCTAATACTGGCAAAGTAAGCAATCTTGCTGACATAATTGATAAAAAGAAGACCAATGTTCTCCGACAACTCTAGCCCTACAACTGCCCCATAGATCTACACCCAGGAGCTAAAATCCCCTTTGGGTGTATCTATCTTCTATTGGAACCCAAGTTCAAAGTCCTGTGAGAATATACTGATGACAACCTGGGCATGAACTTCATCCAGCTCTCCATATCTTCTGCTGGAACTCTGATCCTATTTTTCAAAAACACGGAAAGAACACTGTGCTTCCATGTCAACTATCAAGCCTTGAATAGCATTACTACCAAAAACAAAACATTGATCAATGGACTTCTGGAACAGGTTGGCACAGCTACAATTTTTACCAACCTTGATCTGTGCGGTGCCTGCAACCTAATCCACATTGTCTTCCATTCATTGCCCTCCCAATGTTCTACACTCGGAATAAATAGCCACTATGAATACCTCGTTATGCCCTTTGGCTTTTCCAATGCTTTGCGTACATTCCAACATTTCATTAACATCTTCAAGGAAGTTCCTAACCAATTTGTCAAAATCTACTTGGACAACTTTCTTGTCTTCTCAGAGAACCTGACACCAGACAACCCATCATGTTCAACATTTACTGGAACAATTCAGGGCAAATGGCTTATATGCAAAACCTGAAACATGAGTTTGATCACGTGATCATTGATTTTCTGGGTTATGTCATTTTTCCTGAAGAAATTAGTATGGATCCCAGAAGGTTGTTACCACCATGGAATGAGTCACACCAAAAACCATCCATGACATCCACTCTTTCCTGGGGTTCATTAATTTCTATCAGCAGTTCATCAAAGGATTTTCCAGAGTGGTATCCCTGATTACCCAACTCCTCCAAACAAATTCTGCCTTTGTCTGGACGACAAAGGCTTAACTGGCTTATCAACAATTGAAAAAGGCCTTCCCCTCAGCACCTGTGTTAATGCATCCAGACCCATCCAAGCCTTACGTTGTTCAGGCAGATGTGTGCAATCACACAATCGGAGCCATACTATCACAACAGCAGGGGATATCCTTTTACTTCAGGAAGCTAACCCTCCGCAGAACAAAACTGTGAGAACTACAACAAGGAGCTACTGGCCATCAAGGCTACTTTTAGAGGAGTGATGACATCATCTGGAAGGCGTGCACTTCCTCATTCAGGTGTTCCCTGATCACAAAACTTGGGAGTACCTGCATTCTGCAAAGGCCCTAAATCAAACGCCAGATCCAATAGTCCCTGCTTTTCTCCCATTGTAAGTTTACTTTACACTACCTACCTGGGGACCATAAGGGCAATACTGAAGTGCTGTTCCACAAAGGGAAGTGCCTCAATAGCAGGGAAACACCATCACAACCCTCTACTATCTTGAAGCGCCAACATTTTGCTAATTTGCTGGTGAACACTGACCTTCTAGCTCTGGTGAGTTCTTTGCTAGATAATGTCACATTTGCAGCATAACAAATGTCACTCAGAGCCAGCCTTGACTCAAATCTCTGTATGGGATACTCTTGTTCAGAGACTGTGTTTATGTCCCAGAAGCTCCACCTCACCTCATGATTCTCTAATTGTACCATGAATAAGCTGATATTGCAGCTCTTCTGTTGACCAAGGCTACATGCTTCTGTTTAGTCCTAGACCAACTCTTGTGAGGGATGCTGCCAGACAACGGTCCCCTGAACTAAACATTTGGGTGCCTTGGTCCCACTACCTACTCCTTCCCAACCCTAGGAGTCAATATTGATGGATTATGCTCTAGAGTTCCCAGGATTATACACCCATACTAGGTAATTGTGGATCTCATAAGATGTTCCACTTGGTGCCCTGTCGGAAGATCCTCACCCTGAAAATGACAGTCCATTTGTTCTTTGATTTCATCTTCAAGCTCCATGGATAACCTCCAACGTCACGTCTGAATGTGGACCGCAGTTAGTCTCCCAGTTCTGACAAGAGCTATTCCATTTCTCGGCTAGCGACCTGTGCTTCTCCACAACATATCACCACCAAATGGATGGACAGTCAGAATGGGTGAATCAAATTTTGAAACAGTATCTGTGTTTTATTAATGTTTTAACCTTCGTAAAATTTGCTTATAACAGCCAATGTGCTAGCCGGGGATGCAGAAACTAGTGTCAAACCTAGCTCTAGGTTTAAAAGCAAGAACTGCCAGCCGGCCACACATCCCAATGTGTAACTAGTACCACAGCCTTAACTGCCCATATACTTTCAGTTCTGCCTGAGCACACAGAATAAGCCAGAACCAGACAGAGTCAAACCGTACGTTGAAATAGGTGGGAAGAATCTGGTCAGAAAGGAACAATAAGGTTCCCTTATCCTCCCCTGCCACCTACTAAACAAACACTGGCCAGTCATTGTGATTTGACATTTTCAAATCTGTCAGTTAGAGCTCAGCAAAACCAGTAATTAGCTACTAGTTAGACAAGAGAAAATTCTCCACCCCAAGTGCCATCTTGTCAGATCATGGAATACCCTGGACCCCTTGGAAGGCAAGAACTCATATTTTTTAAGTGAGCAAAATTTCAAAGCTAAATAAAGATCTTTTCTTTACTGAAATAAATGGCAAAAAATAATGTTCATGTTTTATTAGCACAGTGGGGGGGGGGAAGGAATAACCTATTCATATTTTAACCTGAAGAGCCTAAAATAGTGATAAAGTGACAAAATCTTAAAGCAACTTGACTCTTGATTGGGTACAAAATCCAAGGCAGGGCTTTTTACTACCCAAACCCTTTTTATTCTGAAAATGTTTATGGAAGAATCATTGAACTTAGGAGCCAAGAACACAGTGTTGCAAAGTAATCCACTTCCCGTGGAGCTTACATAAACATTTTACAGGTTTGAAAAACTGAGGGCTCTGCTTGAATTCTAGTCTGTTTTTGATAATAAGATATAGTGCTAAACATGTTTAAAATCTAATAAGAGAAAAGAAAAGAAAACATGGCCAAATTTCCCTGCCAAACTAATGGCTTCCTTTATAGTTTCCTAAATCTAACTTTTGTTTTCTATTTTTAAAGTTCCCTATAGTGTAAGTGGGCTGAAAAATCAAATCTAAAATCTCCTCAGAAAACTGAACTGAGAGAACCCTGCTAGCCATTATAAAAGGATCCCAAGTTCCAGTCCATTTTCATAATTGCCAGAATTTTAACTACCTTTTCTCGTGGTAAATCTAGACCTAAAATGACTCCTGTTTCCAACACAGTCACAGAGGAGGGCAGTAAATTTAAGAACCAGTATGCCTCCAGAGAAGAATATTTTGTTACTAGTTAGTCAGGCGAGTTTCATGGGGTTGTTTGTTTTTACTTTTTAGTTGGCTTCCATGACAAGCTAAGCTTCCCTCCAAATAGGCATGTCTGCTATAGAGCCAGCAGGCACTACTATTTGGAGTTTACCTGAAAAGGAAGACTGAAACTCTAGTATTTTAGTACAGTGACTCCCAAACTGTCAGCCATGGGTCACTCATGGTCCCCGGAGTACTTGACGGTGATCTGTAGAGAACAGGCAGGTCCTATGGCTCACCTCATTTCCAGCAGCACCTGTAGGTATCCATTTATAGCCTTAAATAGAGATAAAACCACCTAAATATTTTATTGCCATTACTTTTCCATGTTTGTAGTGAACATAGGGACTGGTGTATGGATGGTCATGTTTACTGGTAAGAGACAGAAGCCTGAAACCAGAGCTGGGATCAGAGTCAAGTCCTAAGCCAAAGTTCAGAGCCAGAGTCAGAAGTCAAGCCAGGTGTTGAAACTAAAGTCAATGTTAGGGGTAGACAATAGCAGCAGGGACCTGGAGTGAGGCAGAAAAGCAGGAGTTTGGGATAAGAAAGGTAGGAACAGGAGAGAAAGTAGGAGTCAGGCAAGTAGGCAGGGTCCATAATAAGCCAGTTAGGGATTCACCTAACTGCACTCAGACAACTTCCTGTACCTCTTTCTGGTTTAAGGAATGAGTCCCAGCCAATTGGTGAGGCTGGACACCTCCTCGAATCAGGAACTTCATAGGTGGGGCCATTTGCAAGCTACAGCTTCACTGGTCCCCTTGTCTACAAGTGGGGTCCTATTGAGTGGCAGCCATGGTCTAAGTACTGCCTGAGGGCCCAGGTTTGAGGCCCATGATCCCGTATAGTGGGAGACTGAGGTTCATTCTCCCCTCTGCCTCAAGTGGAAAAGGGATTTGGACTTGTGTTTCCCAGGCTGAAGAAGAATCACTTAGCCACTGGTCTATAGGGTTGTCTGGAGAAGCAGATTCTCAGTCTAGCCTGTTGAAGCTGTTCCACTTTGTATAAATATTTGAATTGTCATTGTGGCAGAAAGCAAGTGAGAATGAATTCATAGGCTGATTGTCAGGGCATTCACCTGAGATATGGGAGAATCAATCCCTTCTCTAATGGCTATTTAATTATTTGTAGACATAGAACAGCTTCAACAAAAGAGACACAGAAATGTGGAAAATCCAAGTTCAAATTGCATCTATGCATCAAGCAGAAGGGAGAATTGAACCTCAGAGTATCATGATAAGTAGAACTGGAGTCAGAGAGCCTATGTTACCTGGAAGAACTATTATTGAGGAAACACAAGGAGTTGGGTTGGAAGCAACACAGAGAATTGCATAGGGTTTAATTAAGTTCCATTTGTTCAATGGAACCTTCATTCAGCCTCACTGTTTGCTAAGGAAACACTGAGTCTACTACATCCCAGATGAGTGCCTTAACCATTGGGTTAAAAGTTATAAGGTGGGCATTTCCTCCCCTGGCTATTTTGCAAATTTAGGCTTTCATTTCCTTTCATTTTGTGAGGAGAAAAAATGCCCAGAAACAAAACAAAACAATTTTTTCAACCCAAAGCAAAAATTTTGTCAATGTTTTGATTCACCAAATATTTTTGAAATTTTCAGATTCAGTCTGACCTGAACCAATTTTTGTTCTGATTTTTCAGCGCTACAGTGAACTGACAAATCAATTATTCACCCAGCGCTGGTCCCAAAATATGTTATATAATCCTGCAGGGAGAAGAGCAGGGCTATGTGGTTATGAATGAGAGAGGAAGTAATCCAATGAGACAGTGCGGCATTAAAATGTACTCCAGGCTTGGAGAAAAGTTGAAGAACCTCTTTTTTATTTTATTTTGTTTTGTTTTTGTTTTTTTAATGAATAAAGGGCCAAACAGTAGAAAATGATCATATGTGACACAGCCCCTAGCTTAGGGTAGCTCAATTCTTGGCTGGGGCCTCTCGTTACTGTAATACAAACATATAAATGTACTACTAATAATGTTATTTTTTCATAGAAAATGGACAGTTCCTGCCCTAGTTTTCCATTCCAAGTGCAGGCTGTTGTTTTTCCCTCTTAGGCCACGTCCAGACTAGGTATTAAAATCGATTTTAGATACGCAACTTCAGCTACGGGAATAACGTAGCTGAAGTTGAATTTCTAAAATCGAGGTACTCACCAGTCTGGACGGCACGGCATCGATGTCCGCGGCTCTCCGTGTCGATTCCGGAACTCCATTCAGGTTGATGGAGTTCCGGAATCGATGTAAGCGCGCTCGGGGATCGATACACCGCGTCCAGACTAGACGCGATATATCGATCCCCGAGCAATCGATTTTAACCCGCCGATGCCGCGGGTTAGTCTGGACGTGGGCTTAGATCTTCAAGCTGTTCCTTATGAAGCTGTACTAACCACTTCTTGTTACTTATCAATGGGAACTGTAAACTGCTGTACATTAATTATGGCATCTTTTAGGATTCCCTAGCCCTTCCTCGTTGTGATAGGGTGTCCTACCCAGCTGGGTCTTGTGAAGCTCCTGGTTGGCTGAGACCTGGGCAGCTCTGTTTCCCAAGCAGCTCTGCAGTGGTGTAGAAGGAGATACAGAAAGGTTAAATGGTGTGAAGTACATACAGCTGGTCACAATAGCCTATCATACTCAGCTGCTTGGTATAAAAGCAGAAGGAAGCAAGTGGAGGTAGTCTGGTAGGGTAGATGCTGGGTCTAGGAAAGTAATGTGAGTTCTGGGAGAAGGTACAAACTTAATTTTAATAGGATTTTTGGGAAACTGATGACACTAGGGGTGGTAGGATAGAATCAGTGTAAGGTAGAGCCTGAGCCATGAAATTTGGATCTAGCATTAGATCCCAGTTCAAATGTGTCTAAAGTTCAGTGGGGATTAGATTTAGTGTTTAGGCATGTAATGGAGATAGGCCTGAGCTGGGAAATTTGAATCTGGATTCCCCAAAGTTGAAGAGAGGAGGATTTCAGATCTTGTACTCCAGACCAATGCTAATATTCATTTATGGATTGTATTCTTTTTCAATGGATCTTCCTAATGGAACAAGCACAGGCAATTTATGTGTGAATACTACACAAGCAGCATGTATGCTTTACATATAGAATTAATGTGAAAATATGTATTAACTTATATGAAAGTCATTCCTTTATTATATTGCATACTAGGGAAAGATCTTCAGCTGCAGCCAAAGTATGTGCTCAACACAGTTAAGGAGAGGATCTCTGCTACCTTTGTTACTTTGGTCCTGATCCAGATGGGGGATGGGTGGTCCTTAATGTCTGCTCCAAGTTATACCTACCTGCCTGCTCATGACCATCTGACAGTATGCAATTGCTGGGGAATAGGCAGGCCCAAGCCCTTTCTCCTAAGACACCTCCTATGCTAGGGAAACAAGGGGTGACTGTGACAATTCTTGAAATATCAATGACTGTGAGTCACCTTGTTACCCTCTGCCACCAGCGAGAATAAGCCTTGCTTGTGCTTACCTGGGTGTCATCACCCTGACATCATCAGCCTGTTAGCCACTCAAGCGCTCTCCTCTGGGCTATACCAAACCTTACTTTGCCTTGCAGGTTAACAATAGAAGCACCTCAGTCTCTGAGTCCCTTTGAAGTGTTCCCCTGTAGCGTCCAGCCCTTGATCCACTGAACACCCACAGAAATGCCAGCTCTGCTGCCCCTTAAGGAACAGCATACACATCGGCTTGTAAGATTCACCTCAGGACCAGTACATCACTTAACTGAGATATATTTATTGTGACAACAATAATACATTTGAGATTCAAGTGACATAGGAAACAAAATCATAGTATGCTTTCTAGAGACTAATCTTAACGTACAGGTTGACCACCTGTTTTATCTCCCAAAAGTCTTCTGCAGTATTTTCAACAAAGATGGGTTGTGATCCTGTTTTTCATTCATTCAAATGCACTATTTACCTCCTAGGGGCAGGGTGATGAGGTGTCATCTTTGCCTCATAGATATAACCCCAAAGTTCATTTGTCTTTACACACTGCCAGGATAATTACCTATGGCTTCCTTTTTCCTGTATGCTGATTCCCTGTTGACTTTACATCTTTGTTGATTTTGTATGTAAATGAGCATTCATTGTATTAACTTACAGTGCTTAATTTATATCATGACAGAGAGAGGAGGGTGAATAAGTGTGTCTTATCTGACAGAAAATCTGTTTTCACCTCTGCTGGTGACTGATACCTTGGTACAGACTTGTGTTTTTCAGTGTATATACATAGTGCCTTACATAGTATTTGTACATACATTTCATAAAGATATTAATGACAACTGTGATCCTGTCTTTCATTTAAGAGTGCACATGACATTCTTTGGTGAACCAGAATATTCCTGTAATCCCCCTTGCCAGTTGGCACTAAGGGTTTTTTTGTCAAAGTGGCACAGAGCTACCATCAGCTCTGTGCCACCACAGATTGCTTTTACACAGACAGTCCTGAGGGAACCAGTTAATCTGACTTTCAGGCTGCTTTATGCTTCTGCAGGAGACCTGGTAACAGGGATCTTATGGTCTCCCTTATGTACAGCCTCTGTTAGTTGTAAACATCTTAACGGTTAATTGAAGAAAGTTTTCATTTATAGCAGATGCTCCCTGCTGTTTCTCCTTTGTTTTTCATTACATGTTAATTTGTTCACCGTATTTCACTGAAACTCACTTCATTATTAAATTGTATTTAATTATGCTATTATCTCACAGGGAGGCAAAGTGCGTGGGTAGTGCACTGGACTAGGAGACTTGGATTCAATTCCCAGCTCTGGCCAGCTATGTGACCTTGGGCAAATCTCTTCACTATTCTGTGCCTCAGTTTGCCTATTTATAAAATGGGGTAATGGATCTTTCCTCACTTGTAAAGTGCTTTGAAATTGTCAGATGAAAAGTGCTATATAAGAGCTAGGTATTAAACAATGTTAGCATAGTATCACCCCCACCCCCATCTATTCTTCTTATTCCAGATCTGCTATATAGACTCTCACCACCATGTTAACAAATGGATACAATTATTACGCCTAACTTGAGTGATGACAATTAGGTTAAAATGCTGCTGTTCAGAATACAGAGAAGCCATATGTTCTTACTGTAAGCTTTATGCATAGAAGAATCTGGGTGTTTGCATCTTTTTATTTTTTTTTTTAAGCATGCCTCTGCTTCCTCTTTTCAGCTGGGACTAGAAATGCAAGTATCAAAAGAGGACGACAGAGTTCAATATTGGCATTTCTAATCCAGCCAGAGCCAAAACAAACTGGAAATCTGTTCTCATCAGATTACCACATCAATATCTATACCTGACAGGTTTAGACAGACATGTAAAATTTCAGATTTTTATACAAATCTAACCAAATCTCTAAACCTTTTTAAAGAAGGGATAGAAAATTATGGTGGCCTGTGGGCTGTATTTAATTGTCTGCTTGGCATAGTGAGATTCCACAGAATCTAAGCTTTTATTTTAAAAAATATTTCTAATTCTTCTGATTGTAGAAATAACCCTCCAAATATGAACAGATTGTAACCAATGCTGTACTATCTTTCTGCAGACAGTCTGAAACAATAACTCAGAAGCAGGGCCAGCGACAGCGTTTTTGCCGCCCCAAGCGGCGGAAAAAAAAAAAGCAGCGATCAGCGGCACTTCGGCTCTACCGCTGCTGCTTCATTCTTTGGTGGCAATTCGGCAGCAGGTCCTTTCCATGCCACCCCTTTCCGTTGCCCCCCCACAAGCACCTGCTGGTTCCTAGAGCCGGCCCTGCTCAGAGGTGTGAACTCCTTTGTCCTCTGTTAATCTTATGGGAGTGTCATCTTTAAAGCCCAATCATTACACTTCAGTGTCAACTATTGAATCACTGTAGACTAGAGGGTGGAATAGGAAGGGAGTATAGCTTGATGGTTTGGGAACTGGGAGTTGCTTCCGGGAAGAAAATGCAAAGAAAGGAACTGAGAAGACTCACAAAGACGGGGAAGTGAGAGAGAAGCAGAAAGAAGGCTGGGCAAGGAAGAGAAGCAAAGGGCTGGAATAGTGGTCGGCCGAAAATGGAGCAGATTTCCTCACCAAGTGATAAGTATGACATTAAGGCACTGAATAAATTAAAACTATATATCCAGTTACTATGTCAAGGCTGGATATTCAGCCCTTGATCTCTGGGAAAACCTCTTAGTGGGCATCCTCCAGGCACTCTGGGAAGTGTATAGCCCTGAATTTATAACCCGGCCCACAGACCATAATTAAACATAGAGTTCACCCCCTTTTCCTCCTAATATATTTGATGCCCCTGCTTTAAGGTTCACTCCTCACCACTTACTAACAGCTAGTTTGTTTGTTTCACTTTCCCTATTGATAACTCAAATATAACATAGTTGAAAATTTGGTGATCAACAGCATAAGACATGATGGTATTGTTCACTTAGCTCTTAATCTCCATTTAGTTATTTTGTGCATGCTCATTTTTGAAGATTTTTTCTAATTTTATGGTTCATAATAGTAGGGAAGTGATCTGAAGAGACAGAATGATTTCCATCTAAACTGCTTTCTTTTTGTCTGTACTATAAAAACTAATGTCCCTTTACCAACGTTTGCTTAGACATTTTTGAAATCATAGGAGAAAATAGATTATGAGAATGAGAATACAGAAATGGAACAAAATAGTCCTTTTACTGTAAAGTGTGCATTGGAAATGAGTGAGCTTCCTACTGTTCAGTACATACATGTGAACAGTAGGAGACAATGAATACTATAAAGACTGTCTCAAGCAAAGCAGTCAGAAGCTAGAATGCTGTTTGCCTTCTTAGGAAAAAAGGAAAAGGTTTTTAGAGCTTCTGTCAGAGGTTCTTCATTTTAGTTTCCCCTCTAACACTTTATGACCTCATCAGACCTTTTTAAAATTTCATGCAACTGTCTTTTACTTTGGTACATATATGCTGCTCTGATCCTGGTATGGTTAAATTACTTACTATTCTGTTCTTTGAAGTAGTAAGATATATACTCAAGCTTAAGGCCCCAACTCAGCAAAGAACTTGCACAACCTTAAAATCAAGCATGTAAGTAGTCCCTTATACTCAAGATGAAGGTTTTAAATTAGAATACTTTTGTTTAACTGATGGACAGAGGTCCTATGATATCAATGAGAGTTCTGTATATAGAACAAAGATCAAAAATGGAAGAAAAAAACACCATCAATAACAAGGCAATGCTTGTATGTATAGGTTATTTCAAGGACAGTCTATAAAACAGGTACAACCTGTTGAAAATTCACTGCATAAATAGTAGGGGGGGGTTAAACCTATGTACGGTAATCTCAAGAACTAAGACACACAAATCATCAAGTTATGTAGCTCAGCTTTTCCATTTATCTAAAGTTTCATCCAGGACTTGATAACATTTAAGCTAATCCAAACATTTGTTAATATTGCCAACTCCAGGTCTTCAAAAATCTTGAGTCAAGCCTCAGAAATCATAAGATTGACTTACAAATCCTGAGTATTTTTTTAAATGAATGCAGTTTGGTTTCTTTTGGTTCAGCTTCTGGTTTCAGACACTTTGGGTTATACTCACTTCACATTTTTAAGGTTGTCTCAGCAACTATGAGTGCTAGACACTTAATTTTGTAATGAATACTGAAATTCTTGGATAATAACCTGGTGGAAGCAGCTGGAGCTTTAAGAAAAACACCAAATATTGCAAAAATTAATAAAATCACTAGAATTGGCAATACTACATTTTTGGAGTTCCTAAAAATTCCATAACTTTCGGTGTAATGATTTTTTGTCATGAACTGATAACACCTTCTACTAAACTTTGACCATTAATAATTTTAGTTTATTAGATAATGGTGAATATGCCAGTCTATAGTTTATTACCATAGGATGAATTTCACTTATTGTTCATAGAAGCTGAAACAAGACCCAGTACATGATGTAGGCTCCATGTTCAAAGTCTTGGTGAAATTCTCTTTAGGGCAAAGGACCAGCATGAGGCCTGTGTATTATAAGCCCTATAAGCCCCATTTTGATGCCTTATGTGGTGCATAGAGGTCAGCTGTTGGCCCTAAGCAGAGGGGTAAATTTCAAACTTTGTGTGTGTCCCTTTGAAGTGGGGCAGCTGCCCCACTCCTGGAGAAAAGGAGTAAAAGCAGCCAAGCTAGTCTGATTGGGGAAGCAGCCACAGCTGAGGCCAGCTCAATCAGGGATCAAGGTACCTGAGGAGGAGCAGTACTGGGGAAGGGCACAGGGAACTGGGGTGCTCCAGCCTGGTAAACCCCCAGGCTGCAGGCCTTGTTTAAGGCCAAAAGGTACTGGGGCTGCAGAGGGGCAGCCCAAGGATAGGCAAAGGCAGCAGGTCCTAACCTCTTTCCAAGGAAGAGTGGCCATTACAGCCTGCAGTCTTCCCCAGTGAAGTGGGGCTAGATGGTGACTGGCAGTAGCCAGTGAAGCAAGGTGGGTTTAGAGGGTTGGGGGTTCCCCTGGGAGGGGACACCCAGAGCAAGGGGGTACCGCTGGGGAAGGGCACTAGGGTCTGGGAGGGACATGGGGCAAGCAGCAGGTGAGACACTGCCTCCAGAAGGCGCTCCATATGCTGGAAAAGAGCTAATTCCCAGATGACCAGCACGAGGCACTGCACTGGTGACTCTTTGCTCTGCTACACCCTTGCACAGAGATAAATCTATCCCTTAAAAATATCAAGCTAAGTTACATCAGTAAGTCAATTTTCTTGAAAAAGGCAGCAACCAAAGAGGGGAAAAATGCTAATTTCTTCCAGTACTGAGACTGCCATACTTTTCTAGTTTGATTTTCTTAGTGAGATAAATATTGTCATCAAAACCCCATCATTATGTACATTACTGATGAGGATCTGAGCAATGAAAAAACAAGTGAATATGAAATAGTGAATATAATAAGATGAGAATCTTCAAAAACATTCTACCACTCATGAATGAAAACAGCAATTAATCTTGACATGTTTTTATAAAAGTGTTGGTTGCTTAACACTCCTCACAAATGGGTTTTTTTTTCTCCAATTTGTCATAGAAATTAAGGAAAAGAGACTGAAAAAAGTAGGATCTGAAGTTCTCTGCTTCTCCAATAACTGTTTCAGAAATGGACATATTATGATGTAAGATTATTTAGTTTGTAGGCTCATCAGCATTCTCATTCCTAACTTGTAGTGGCTATCTTCACTTGAAAAGCATTTCCAGTCCTCAGAATAGCTAATATTAGTGTATATAGACACACAATGTTATTTTTGTAGACAGTCCGCATGCCAGAATAAATACCTAGTGAGTTCCGGGGCGGGGTTTAAGCAGCTTTTTTGACAATAAAAATTGGGTCGTCATTGAGAAGCTGAACATTTGTTTTAAATCAAACACATTTGGTGTTCTGTTGCCAAAAACTGAAACATAACTGTTTTCTGTGTTTTCCATTTTTTAATGAAAACCCAAATATTCCTGAAAAAAGTTTTCAATGAAAATAAGAGGAAAAAAATTTTTTCCGTCAACATATTTTGCCAGAAAGTAAATAATTTCTAGATCTCTCAAGTCTGCAACACACCATTATTATTAATTGTATTACAGCAGCTAGATGCCTCAACTAAGTTAGGGCTTTACATACACACAGCAACATACATACCCTGCCACAGACAACTTACATTCTAAATAGACAGGACAGACAAAATGTGTGGTGGGGGGAAACAAGGTCACAGAGCAGTGAAGGGCCTTTTAAGGATATTAGGAGCCTAAATATGCAGATGGGCATCAGACTCCTGAATTGATTGCCAAAGGGTACACAGCAGGTTAGTAGCAGAGCTGCAAATAGATCCTGGGTTCCGTGACTCCCAGCTCAGTACCTTATCTATTGGGCTAGATGGCAAAACTAGCCCAGAGATAGGAAAACTATTAAAACACTTGCAGTGGACATTATATTGTCCATATTTTTATTTATTTATTTATTTATTTATTTATTATCATAAAGTCAAACCCTAAGAAGCAGATGGGAAGGATGATTTTTGACTCTGCATAAAGTACGTGGATAGGAAAGTCACCTCTTCATATGAAAAATCTTTGAGCAATAGAAAATATGTTAATATCCTGAAGCATCCTGTTTAAATGAAAATCAGAGTCATATCTGGAATATCTCTGGTCACCCTTGAGTCCCATTGAAAGTTACTAGCTATTAATTATTAATTACAACATTACTTTAACTTGGGTTGGGCAGAAGGAGGAGCTTAATTCCCTCAGCAATTTTCAACTTTCCAGAAAATCTGGAGAGGAAAAGAAAAGTTCCCACACTGTTGCCAGACACCATCTTACCTGGACAGGTTGTTCTGACCGGAGGCCAGTGAAATCAGTGGCTCAGATTTTCATCTCTTGCTGTTAGTCTGTTTACAAATCAAAGGTTTTCAACTGGCCATTAAAAAAACCAAGACCTGCCACCTAGCAAAAATTATCACCAAATGAGCTGCTAGAAACACTGGCCACTACCATTTTACTGTCAACCTCTATACTGTACAATACATTGGAATTTAAAAGTAAATGTGGACTCTCAGGTCCTGATACTGAAAGGAGTGCTGTGTGGACAGACTCCCCCCATTTGTTTCCAGGGTTACACAGGCTCAGCGTTCCATTCCATTTATGCATATCACATTACAGCATCAGGTGTAAGCGAAGAGCCTGGCAGAATGCGCATTGCAACGTAACTGGCAATAAAAGTCAACACATTGGAGTGAAAAACAGTTTTGGTTTTTTTCAGCTCATTGATGAAACACCCTGCTTCAACCTTTATTGAAAGTCTGAACATTGTAATTCTAAATAGTCTTGAACTTAAAAACAAACGCTCTATGAAATTTTGCCCAATTTTGTAATCCAAATCCCTAAAAATAAATGAATAAATAAAAACACTACCCACGTGTATCATTTTTCATGATGTTCAGTATTTTGAAAGAAATGTACTAAATCGATAAGATACTTGATATTGCTATTAAATTGGGTCTGAATCATGAAAAAAATAGTTTGTGAATGGTGCTGTACACACTGTTAGATTGCAGAAATAGCCCATCAAAAGTATTAAATTATTACCAAAATTAAATTGCATGATAAAATGGTGTATATGGCATGATACATATATTGATTTGTCAGTCCATGTGCTAAACTCACATTGTTGTCAAAGGGATATGTGCAAGCAAAATGAGAGAAGAATGTGATCCTTATCTGACTCAACTGTTCATCTGATTTACACAGGAGCAACATATAATGAGGCTTTGCACTTAAGCTATGCAAACTCTGTATTCCTCCATCCAGTTATCGGCTGCAACTCGAGTCATATTACACTTACACAAGCGTGAGATTACATTCCACTGAAGGGGCATGGATTAAGTCAAAAGGGGTGGAACAGCTTTCAATGGAGGAACTTCAACACAATGGGCCAAATTCTACTCTTAGTTACACAGATGCTGCCGCCACAACTACTTCAATGGGGATACTCAGGTGTAACTGAGAGCAGAGTGTGTCCCACTCTCTTCATTGTTAAAAGGTGCAGATGTGAAAAATTCAAGTGTGGAGCAGCTCTACTCTATCACTTTTAAACAGTCACTCGATTGTGCATAGCAAAGACATCTTTCAAATAGATGGGGCAGCCACTGTAATTTACTCAAATATACTTTTACGTCACATGGACCTACTTTCACCTCCCTATAATTACTGTAAAATACGGTAAAACCACAAATATGAGAGACACTGAAAAGCGAAATTGAGATTCTGGAAACATTCTTAACGACTTCTGAACCTATCTTCCCATCTAAGTATTTGTCTGCAATAGTATCTGAGCTTTCTCCTATACTACTTTATGTCCTTCAATTTTAACCTTTTAACATTTATTAAAAGCAACTGTCCAACCTTTATTCCTGTGGGGTTGGAGAGCTGACCTTATTATCTATACCTTTATGCAGTCATTACAGTTTTATTACACCAACAGTCTTAAGAAATTTAAATACAGAAGATTACTGTAGTAAATATAGGAAAACTGGGGTGTGACTTTCAGTATAGACCATATGATGATGCATTTTTTCATTCAAAACAGACAATATAGATTTTATAGTAAATATTAGCAATGCTAGTGTTTGTATGAGGATAGTGTAGAGACAATGTAGCACAGATACACTGTCTCAGGATATAGTCATTCACCTCCGCAATTTATCAGAGTGCTAATAAATGTCTCGTGGGTGGCTATGATGCAATCTCATGTGAAAGTACAGTGGAAAAGTAGATGAATGTCTGTCTAGCTCTATTCCTTCTAGGACCAGCTCCGTGTAGTTGAAAGATATCATAACAGCATATGCACAGTTTCTGTCTATATAACTTACATTACACAACCATGCATGCAGTGCTGCTTGGAAGAAGCACATGATCAGTGGTGGAGATGCCTGTTATCTGAGAACCTGAAGCTGCCAGGAACTCCAAAGACCCTCACTCATCAGCAGTGTTTCCGTCTACCTTGCACTTTAATTTTAAAAAGTTACTCTATCAATAAAAGAGGGATTGGGTCTAAATGGAAAGTGTAAATGTAGATAATCTGTGTCAACCTATATTTACAGTAATTGCACAATAAAGTCAGGAATCCTGTTACACTTTTTAAGCACAATTTTTGTAGCTCTTAGTCGACTGATTTTGCTGCTTTGTTTCAGAGTAAGCTTCACTTCCAGGCCCTGGCGCCACAGCATGAGAAGATCAGATGGGGACCGGAAACCAAGACTAAGCCCTCAGGTCATGTGGATTCTAGGATAGGGTGAACCACTTGTGGATTAGAGGGGCAACATCTGTTAAATTCTTAAATAGTCAGAAGATGTAAACCAAACTGTTGGTACATGGGATAAAATTTTCAAAAGCACTCAAGTGATTTAGACTCCTAATTGTCTACCTCACTTTTGTAAATGGGACTTGGATTCCTAAATCATTTAAGCATTTTTGAATTTTTTACCCATGAAATTATATCTAGATGTGTATATAGCAGTGTCCACAGACGCCGGTCAGGACTGGGGCCCCATTAGGCTGAGCACTGTATAAACATAGAGGTAGACAGTCACTGCTCCCTAACAACAGGAGACAAAGGGGGAGGGAGGAGGTGGATGAAAGGAATAACTATTGTGAGGTTGCGGGAGCTAACAATGTGCACAGCTAGAGTGTTATACATTATTTACATGGTGATGGGGGAGGGGGGCATTTACATTTGTAAAAGTCCCTCTCAGACCATAACCTCCTGTGCCTCATTCACATTTGGCCTTTCTTCACCTCCTTCCCCCTCCTCAAGAAAAGGTAACCCTGGGCTCACGGCCTTTTATCAGTCTATCCAATTATCTATTTGCTAGTTTTTAACTTCCATAGTGACTGTCCTCTACCGAGCACTGTACAAATCGATTTATCAGTTGATCTATCAATCGATCACACATGAAAAAAATTAAGTTAAAAGAATGTTTCTGAGGTTGCAAAGTCAAACACTCAAAAATTAGGAAATGCCAGAATTAAGGTTGCCTGAGCAACCTTAATCCCCCCGTCCCCATTGTGCAATGTATTATGATAATCATTAGTTATACAATCACATGCTATCTTGCTACAGAATTGTTGCCTGTTGGGCCTCTGCTTCATTTGTTGCAGGAGATGAAAGTATGTAATGAATGAGGCAGGGGTTGCAGGAAGAGAAAGGAGGGCTTCAGGGTTAAGAAAATTGATTGCTATCCTGGATTACTGATTTCTACCCCTGCCTCTGCCATAGAATACTTGTGTGCTTCTAGGGAAGTCAATGAAACCAAACTACCATCACTTCACCTCACAGGAGTGTTGTGAAAACAAATTCATGAACATAGAATCATAGAAATGTGGGACTGGAAGGAACCTCAGGAGGTCACCAAGTCCAGTGCCCTATTCTGCGACAGGACAAAGTAAGCCTACACCATCTCTGACAAGTGTTTCTCCAACCTGTTCTTAAAAACCTCCAATGCTGGCTGTTTCACAGCCACCCTTTGAAGCCAATTCCAGGCTTAACTATCCCGATAGCCTATGTCTACACTACAAGATAGAGGTGTGATTCCCCTGTTTTGTGTACATATACTTTCTAACTCAGCTCAATATTAGGTTACGTTTTTCCTAAAATCTAACTTAAATCTCCCTTGCTGCAGTTTAAGCCAATTACTTCTCCTACCTTCAGTAGACATAAAGAACAATTGATCACTGTCCTCTCTATAACCGCTCTTATCAAATTTGAAAACTGTTATCATATCCCCCACTCAGTCTTCTTTTCTCAAGACTAAACATGCCTAGGTTGTTTTGTTTTTTTTTAACCTTTCCTCATAAGTCAGGTTATGTAAGACTTCTATCATTTTTGTTGTGCTCCTCTGGATGGTCTCCAAGTTATCCACATCTTTCTTAAAGTCTGGCATCCAGAACTGAACACAGTACTCAGTTAAGGCCTAACCTGTACCGAATACAGCAGAACAATTAGCTCCTGTGTCTTACAGATGACACTCCTGTTAATACACCCCAGGATATTAGCCTTTTTTGCACCTGCATCACATTATTAGCTCATGTTCAATTTGTGTTCCACTATACCTCCCAGATCTTTTTCTACAGTTCTACCACCTAGCCAGTTATTCCCCATTTTGTAGTTGTGCACTTGATTTTTCCTTCCTAAGTATAGTACTTTGAACCTACCTTTACTGAATTTCATCTTGTTGATTTCAGACAAATTCTCTAATTTGTCAAGATTATTTTGAATTCTAATCCTGTCCTCCAAAGTGTTTTCACCCTCGCCCAGCTTGGTGTTGTCCAAAAATTTTATAAGCACACTCTCCACTCAATTATCCAAGTCATTAATGAAATTATTGAAATTTGGACTCCGGGCTGGCCTCTGAGGGTCCGTTTTAGGTACACCTTCCCAATTTGACAGTGAGCCATTGATAACTACTCTTTCAATAGGGTCTTTCAACTAGTGGTGCATGCACCTCACAGTAACTTCATGTAGATCACATTTCTTTAGTTTGCATATGAGAATGTCACGTGGGACAGTGTCAAAAGCCTTACTAAAATCAAGATCTATCACATCTACTGCTTCCCCCATCCACTATTTGTGAAGCATTCTGATACTGTAGTGATGAGCTCCACAGAAAAGCCCATGAGGCAATTAATAACGCTGTCTTCACAGCAGTTTTCCAAGAGTGTGCAGTAAGTAAAGCATGGGGCCACCCACTGAACAATGAAGAGAACACAAAATACTTAATAGCCGCTCATTAAGGTGGTGGTTCTGTGGAAAAAAAATAATATGTCATCATATAATTAAGAACTGTACCATAAGCAAGGCTACAATTTTGTCATGAATATTTTTAGTTAAAGTCAGGAACAAGTCATGTGCAATAAACAGAAAATCATGGAAGCCGTGACCTATCCCGGACTTTTACTAAAAACATCCCTGACAAAATGGAGAAGAAGGAGGGTCCAGCACCCTGTTCCCACCCTCCCCACAGCAGTGGCTGAGAACTGCAGGGGTCCCGTTGCCCAGAAACTGGGAGGGGTCCTCCCACTGCCCTGTGGGGCTGGGAGCTATGGGGGGGAGGTCACCTGCTACCCACAGTGGCAGTGGAGTTACAGGGGGATCCTGCCAGTGCTGAGCTGCTCTGGGGTCCCTCTGCTGCTGGGAGCTGTGGAGCACTCCCACATCCATGGCTGCCCCCGCTGATCAGCTCCCAGGTTCCTCTGCCAGCAGTGGTTGGGAGTTGCGGGGAGGGGGGGTAGCTTCTCGCAGTGGCTGAGCAGCTGCAGGGCAGGCCCCTGTGAGCAGTGATGGCTGGGGAGTTAGGGACCCCTTACCTGTGGCCACTGAGCAGCTCTGGGGTCCCTCTGCAGCTGGTGGCAGTGGCTGGGAGCTGTGGAGGGGCCCCAGCTGTTTGCAGTGTATGAGCCACTGCAGGGGGGACCCCTGCCAGCTGCAGCGGCTGGTCAGCTGTGGTCACTATCACGGAGGTCGCTGGAAGTCGTGGGTTACGTGACTTCTGTGACCTCCATGACATAATCTTAGCCTTAATCATAATGTGTACAGTCAAGGGGAGTGAACTGAGGTTTTCTGGACAACCTTAATTCTGGCATTTCCTGACTTTCGAGTGTTTGACTTTGCAGCCTTAACAATGTTCTTTTAGTGTAATTTTTTGTGTGTGATTTAAATATAAGCTTTTCCCTCAGAAGATGTGCCCTTCCCTCCACACAAGCTCCACACAAGCTCCCCATTCCTTAAGGAAAAGGGAAACCAGTGAAGGGAGGCAGGGTGAGTCCTTAACAAGTATCAGCTGGAAGGGGGCTGACGGTCCATTGATCAGTTATGCAGCATACACGCTGGTGCACCTGTGTTTCAGGGTTGTGTCAGGGCTGCCCGTTACCTAACTATCCTGCTCAGCAACCCAGCTTGTCCACATCCTTCTGTGAATCTCTCAACCCTATAAAACTCAGAGTCTGGAACTGCTGATCTATTTGGGGCTTCCAAGGCTATAGGGACACTGCCTCCTGGCACTGCTGAGAGAAGATGTTCTTCTGGACCATGGGACCCTAAAGTCCTGATTCTGGGTTAGGGGGAGGGTTTCAACTGTCCCTCTCTCCCAGCTTCCTAGTACTAGTGTTAAGTCTCCCTCTTTCCTGGAGGATGCCGGAGCCTTGTTAAATGGTAACTCCTCCTGGGAAAATACATGGAAATCCCCAGCCTACATGACCTAGGAGGCGAGGACTTCTGAGATCATGGACCTCCATGTAACTCCACAGGGGAGAACAGAGCAGCTCAGCTTGCCCTCTATAAACTGGCCATGGGGTTGGCAGCCGCTGCTACTGAACCTCTGTGATGGATGCTAGAGTGTCCTTAAACTGCTGCTCCACGTGGGAAATTCATTTTAGCTGTGTCTGAAATATATTTGAACTCCATTCTCCAGAAGCAAAAGGCTAGTACATCAACTAGAGCTGACTGAATAACAAAACAAAATTATTAGTGAATAACCAATCTGTTAGTTGACAGAAAAAAATAGCATGGGTAGGGTATATGAATAATATTAATTGTCCATATAGCTAGATGAAAAATGTATTCACAAATAATGTATTCATGAAATGTTGGGGTAAATCATAAAATAAATCATTTGCAAATATTATTTGTCTAGCTCTAATATTAACCTTGCCTTGTATGGTGGTCATTAAAATGTACCATACCTGTCTGTCCTTTACCATGGTGGTTAATAATGAAAAAACTAATGATATTTTATTATCCTGTTTAAAAAAAATGGCCCAAGACAAGTATGTGAGTAAAAATTTGCAAGGCTGACTTAGACTCATAAATATTACTGAGGAATTACTGTTCATGTTATACTTTTAAGCACTCTTTCTTCTGTTCTGTTCACTTAGGCCCTGATCCTGCAACATGGAATTCACTGAGAGTTTTGTCATTGATTTACGTGAGAATAGGTTGGGCCTGTTAGAGCCAAACCCTGAAAAGTTCAGAGCTGGATATGTGAGGTACTCTCAATTCCCACTGAAGTTAGTGAGAGATGGGAGTGTTTAGCTCGTTGCAGGATCAGGCCATTTCATCCATACTTCCTTCTTGGGAACTTATTTTGTCCACAGCACAGGGCAATGATAGGGCATTCTATACAGTGATTGCCAAATAAAGCATAACTTTAATCACATTGTTTCACAGCAGAAATTTAAGACGTGTTTCCTTTTGTTTCCTTAGGACACTGCTATGTTCGGTAAGAACTCTCATCTATTCACAACAAAAACAAAAAATAAAAGACTATAGTGCCTTCAGAAAAATAAAAATGTGAAGAGTGTCTGAGGAGAAAATACTCTACAATGTCTTCAGGCAGATTCATGCTTTGGGCTAAATTCTATCTTTAGATGTACATAGGTGACTCCTGTTGGAATCCTCACCAGTTCAGAATTTGGGCCTGTGGGTTTGATTTGATATAGGCTGTTGTGGTAGAATTTGAGTTTTTCTGTAACAATGTACGTCTACTGTGTTGATCTGATTATTGGGATGTTTAGTGTATGAATATATTAGTTTAGATTACTAGGAGACTGTAAGGAAAAACAAGCAGGTAAGAAAAGAATGACCTGAGGTAAGACACATCTCACCAAACACTTGAGGATTGTTACAGGACAACATCTGAACCATCAGCTTTGATTATTTTTACTGCCAACCTGAACAACTGGTTTTGTCCAGAAGAGCCAAATCACAGGATCACAGAAGAACAAAAGGACTGTAGCAGTTTAAAAACGCTCTCAAGAGAGTGGAGAATTGTTCAAGGGAATCAGACTGAGACGCATGACATCCCACTAGGGTTTCTAAAGAAGTTAGGCCTGCCTAGGTATCAAGGGATGGAAAGCCTTTAGGTAAGATATATATGTGTGTGGATTGTCTGGCATTTTAAAATCCTTTTTCTCTTATGCTTTGTTCATTTTGCCAAATACTACTTTGGTTTTAAGTAAGCTGCACTAGAGCTGGTTGGAAAAAGAATATTCCTTTCTGTAAAAAATAAAATAAAATTGAAATTAAAAAAAAATTGTTCCAAATTCGGATCAAAAGCCAAAATTCTTGGAACTATTTTCCTAAATAACATTCCAAAAATAGTTTTTCAGGTCAGTCAAAATGTTTTCTTTCAATAAATTCAAAACATTTTGCTCTGATTTCTACTATTTTTATATTTTTATATAAAATTAAATAAATTTCAAAACCAAAAGGTATTTCAAAATAAAAAAATTAAAATTTTCCATTCCAAAAATCTTGAAATGGAACATTTCAACATTTTCAAAATAGATTTTTCCATAGTTTTCTCAATGAAATGTAATCAAAAAGGCATTTTCTGACCAAAAAAACCCTATTTCCACAAAAATTGATTCACCAGCTCTAACCATACACACCAATGATCACAGACTCCCAGAGGGAGGAACTGCTTGTCAGACCTGCTGGATAAGCAGGGTTGATACACAGAGTATTGTAGCCTGAGGCCTGCTCTAAGAGCAGGAAAATTGTGAAATTTCACCCCAGGAGAGGAAAGTCACAAGTTCTGTGGTCTGCAGGAGTGCACACTGAGAGACCAAAAAGCGGGCAGAGGTATAGCTAGCCCAGGAACTATGACAGCTATTACAACGAAACCTATTTTAAACAACCACTCAAGGGACAAGCAAAAATAGGTGGCTAACACATATGACCTTACAGAGGCACCTCAGTATGTTGCAGAGAAGCGTAGCCGGCCAGACCAGTCCAACATCATAGGCATGTATACACTTTGACAGCCATGGTCAGGGCCAGCACTGGCCTAAGAGTGCAGCCATTTCCTTGGGCACTATGCCCAACCACAAAAGTAGGACGTGCAGTGGGGCAGGGGGAAGGTTGCATTGGTGTTCATAGTTTGTGCTTTTTCCTCCATGGCATCTAGTAGGTCCAGTTTCCCATGACACACCACTTCAGATTATTGATCATAACCATTCATGGCAGCACAGAACTAGCTGCAGTTTGAGTCTCCGCCACTCTGGGGACTCAGGTGTTGATAGTTCAGACCTTAACAAATCTGTACACAGTTCTGTTGCTAAAGGCTGCAGGTTTTGGAGGGCTCAGTTCCGAGTTGCCTGCAGAGACAGGGACAAAGGTGATTGGTTGATTCTGTAGCACGTGCAGCGGCAGCTGGCCACTCCCATATGCAGCAGCCCCCACCCCCTGGAGTTTCACATCCTTCCCTCACCAATATATGCAGCTCTGTAACTCAACAGGAGGAGACTTTTGAAAGAGAAATAATATTTTCTCTCATGTTCCTGTATAGTTGAAGCATTATTAGGGTGACCCAAAATGTCCCATTTTGGCCAGGACAGTCCCTTTTTTAAGCTCTGTCCTGACTTTCTTTGGCAAAAGTGGCCATTTGTCCTGACTTGATCAGTTGGCAAGAGCAAACAGGATGAATGCCCACTTTTGTCAAAAAAAAAAAAATTGGATGCACAGGAACATGCGGGGGAGGGAGGAGCAGTGATGCAAGCCCCACACGGGGGAGGCAGGGATCAAGTGCAGGGCAGGCAGAGCTCGAACGTGCAGCAACAGCAGCCCCGGCCTTTGGAAAATATGGTCACTCCATCTAGTCGCTGCTCGTTTGAACCCTGCCTGCCCCACTCGTGGGGAGGGGGGCTTGGGCGGGCAGCTGGGGCCAGCCCCATGGGGGGGATGGAGGGCAGCTTCGGTGAGTGGCTCAGGGCAGCCTTGTGGGGGGATAAGGTGAGCAGCTCAGGCCATCCCTGCAGAGGCTGGGGAGGGGAGGAGGGCTCAGGCCAGCCCAGGTGGTGTCCCGTTTTCCCTTTGGGAAATATGGTCACCCTAAGCATTATGTATTAGCATCACTTCCTGTTCAACACAATGGTATCGGAATAAAACTACTGATGGGCACAGCATTTAATGAAGGTACAGCAAGCAGCATAATATGCTATGTATATCAAAACAAACACATGCATGTTTTTCTAGTGAAAGAATAAAGATTTCCAGATAGAGCCTTGCATTTTTTCTGACTTTAAAAAATATGATTGCATCAGACCACCAAGGAAAACTTTAAGGATCAAATTCTGTCCTGATTTAGCCCCCAGGAAACTGCCCTCAAATCATTGGAATTGACCAATATATAATTTGAGGCAGAATGTAACCATTGGCCTGTGTAGAGTGACCAGCTGTCCCAATTTTATAGGGACAGTCCCAATTTTTGGATCTTTTTCTTATATAGGCTCCTATTACCCGACCCCCCATCCCAATTTTTCACATTTACTATCTGGTCACTCTAGGCCTGCGTGAATTACCAGATATTGAGAAAGTGGGATTTTCCTGCTCTGTGAGGTTCTGTTTAAAATATCATTGTCACATTTACTTTCCACATTTGACTCAATTTAGACTCTAGCACATCATGACAGAGAATTAACAGAGCCAGGACAGAGACAAAATGAAAGAGAAGATGGCAATATTTTAGGAAGAGAAATACAGAATTAAGATTGCAAAAAGCACACTCAAATGAAGACACACACACGTTGGCTGGAAGAAGAAAAGGCCACCACTTTATTGAATATTAAAGTAGGTAAAACATAACTAAGCCAACAGACAGGCAGCTTGGGTGGTTTTCAGTCAGTCCCTAAATGACAATACGTTGCCTCTGTACTCTGATATAAAAGACTGGACCAAGCAGAATCTCCAAACCTCACACAGAGACTGAGCCTTGCTGTGGGAAAATCCCCAACTTTTTCATGATGACCTTGAAACTCTCTAGGGGCAAACAGACTGACCATTTGGGTGATTGTGTAGAACAAGTTCTTTCAAAATATCTTTGAGGAGGGTTAGCTTATTCAGTAGACATATGGCATTTTAAAACATCCTGGGTCAGATCCTCAATGCATGTTCTGGCCACCCTGTGTTGTGGGAGTGGGGCAAAAGCGACAGATATAGGACTTTCTACCCAACCCTTCTGCACATAGGGTGTGTCAGGAGTGGGAGGCAGATACATTCAGGATGGAATGAAATGTGGACAGATAATGCTATGTTCCAGTGAGCCTCAACTGTACAATGACCCCTAGGAAGCTATTACCAGCCTTCATAAATTAGAGCAGCCCTGAGGCTGCCCTAATTTGCACCTTGGGTTGAATTGGCACCTGACTGGCTCCAGGATCAAAGGAGCACAAAGGATGTTTAAACTAAAGACACCACTGTCCCTGCCCAAGCCTCCCATGTCAAGATCTGGCTAGACCTCATGATCTGAGCTACTACTTTGAATACCTTTACTGTTTGTTTTGTTTTGGAGTACCTCATTTTTTATACTATTGAGGATAATGACATAGGAATATATTTCCAGGTATTTTGTAAATTTGCGTCCACAAAAGTAAGGACTCACCTTTTGAATATGTGGCTCTCAGTTTTAGAATGCTGTATGCCAAGGGTGGCCAACCTGTGGCTCTGGAGCCACATGCAGCTCTTCAGAAGTTAATATGTAGCTCCTTGTATAGGCACTAACTCTAGGGGTGGAGCTACAGGTGCCAACTTCCCAACGTGCCGGGGTGCTTAACCCCTGGCTCTGCCCACACCACCCTGTTCAACTCCCTTCCCTAAGTCTGCTATGCCCTCGCTCCTCCCCCTTCCCCTACGAGCCTCCTGCATGCCACAAAACAGCTGATCGGAGGTGCGGGAAGGGAGGGAGGGGGAGGCGCTGATCAGCAGGGCTGCCAGTGGACAGGAAGTGCTGGGAGCTGATAGAGGGCTGCTGACGTATTACTGTGGCTTTTTGGCAATGTACACTGGAAAATTCTGGCTCCTTCTCAGGCTCAGCTTGGCCACCCCTGCTGTATGCACTCTGAAATACAAGCATTCCACAGAGTCAGAAATAAAATTATATTCATAGTTTTCCATTTGTAACCATTCTGTCCATTTAAGAGATTAATTTACTGTTAAATAATCTGTTTTAAAATAAAATAATTTAATTTAATTAGTCACAGTCTGTTTTGCTAGGTACTGTAGGCAGCATTGACAAACAGAATTAAGAATCAAGCTTATTTTGAGTCTCCTCACAAATTCTTGGTTGTGAGAAACCATCCAATATTATTGTTGTGTTCTTATCCCACTGTTCCCATTTTGTTGTTGCTTTCACTTGTGTCATGTCTACCATTAGATCTAGATTCTTAAGATGTCTGGGGCAGGGATTGTGTCTAATTTACTTCTCTGTAAAATACCTAGCACCATTTTAGCTTTGAATAAATGTTTATGATGATAAAGTATTTCCCTCCCAATGTAGGATTATGCCTGTTGGCCATTTACATTTTTGTCCAGGCTAATTTTAAATGTCCCAACCCACAGAGCTTCCATTTCTTTCCCTGGGGAAATTCTTCCACTCTCTATCCCAGTCTCTCACCGTGAAGATGCTTTTTCCTGCTACTCAAGCCAAAATGATCTCTTTATGATTTAAATCAATTGTCACTAATTATATTTACTTAACCATTTTGAACAAGTTCCACAGAAAATGATAATCTTTCTACAAGTTGTTTGGACCATCCTATAGAATTCAGTACAGAATTATATCCCTGCCATTGAATCCTACAGGATAGTTCAGACAAACTCTAGAAAGGAGATCGCGTCTTTTGAAATTTCATTGCCGGGGGGGTTGGGGACAGGGAGGGAATTGTTCTCCCCCACCCATACCCCACCCAATCTGTGTGTGAAGGGGCCCCTGTATAGATGGATCTCCCCTTTCTTGCATGGAAGGGGCCAGAATTGAAGTGGAGGCATAAGGCACCTTTGCCACAAATTAAAAATAAAATCAGATAGAAAAAATTAAGCAGCTAATCCTCATCCCCAAACTAGAAAATAATTATCCAGAGAAAGAATCAAACCCATAATTGATATCCTCTTTCAGCACAGCTACCAAACCTTCTTGTGCCCTTCCCTCCCCCAGAAGTCTGGGTGAATAGATGGACCTTGAAGTATGCCCTGAAGGTCAACATATTCAAGCTATTGCAGACCAAAGGGGAAAGGGAAGGTTAAAAAGGAGAGGAACCCTTGTAGAAAACACACTGCTGGCAGCTGCCTTTCTTTTATACTGAAGGGGCTTCAACTTCAGCACCTCCCACTGACTGCAGCTGTGACCATATCACATGGGGAGAGAATCATTCTCTCAAGTAGGCAGGTCGCAGACCACTTAAAGCTTTGTAGGTCAAAAATAACACTTTAAACTCCACCTGGAAACTAATAGGCAGCCAGTGTCGATCCAGGAGCACCAGTGTCATGTGCTGCCAGCAAGATACACAACTTAATGAGCAGCTGCAGCATTCTGCCCAAGCTTCAGTTCAGAGTGATTTATTTGATGCAATATTGACTGCATTGCAGCAATCTAAGTGGCAGGGCCCGGGATCCTAAGAATGAGGTATACATCCAAAAGAAGCAATAACAGCCTTCTGAACAGAAAATGATGGGGAAAAGGTCATCCTTCAACCTGCTGCAATATGATCAACTAATAGCTGAGAATTCAGTAATACCTCCAGATTGTGAACTTGCAGAAACACACCCTCAGGAAGAAGGGCAGATACAATCTTTGCCATATCTGCTGGCCACTTCCCTCAACCTACCAGCATTGCCTCAAGTCTTATCCAGATTATGCTCAGCCAGCTGGTTCTCATCTATTCCTCAATCTCACCCAAACAATGGGTGACACTAGACAGCAATGAGTGAGTCAGATGAGACAGATATCTAGGACCAGATTCTCCCTTGTTCTGTCCCCTCCACACTGCTAAGGCTGGCTAGATCTCTTGTACAGCAGAGAATCTGGGCCTTTTATGCTTAGTGCTATTAGCATACTGTAAACACTATAGACTATGGGCTTGTCTACATCAGAAAGTTGCAGCGCTGGTGAGGGAGTTACAGCGCTGCAATTTAGGAGGTGTACACATCTGCAGGGCACCACCAGCGCTGCAACTCCCTGTTTGCAGCGCTGGCCGTACTCCCGTTTTGTCTCGGGTGTAGAGGATCCAGCGCTGGTGATCCAGCGCTGGTAATCAAGTATAGACACTTACCAGCGCTTTTCTTGACCTCCGTGGAATAAGCAGGTATCCCAGCATACCTGAGGAAGCCTCTGGTAATCAAGCTGGTCTCCTTCCCCGGCTTGCTCTCGCGTTCCCCGAACCCCGAGCAAGCAGGTCTCCTTCCCTGCGGTTTGCAGGGTGGTTCGGGGAACGCGAGAGCAAACCGCGGCGAAGCTGGTCTCCTTTCCCGGTTTGCTCTCTCGTTCCCCGAACCCCCGAGCAAGCAGGTCTCCTTCCCTGCGGTTTGCAGGGTGGTTCGGGGAACGCGAGAGCAAACCGCGGCGAAGCTGGTCTCCTTTCCCGGTTTGCTCTCTCATTCCCCGAACCCCCGAGCAAGCAGGTCTCCTTCCCTGCGGTTTGCAGGGTGGTTCGGGGAACGCGAGAGCAAACCGGGAAAGGAGACCAGCTTCGCTGCGGTTTGCTCTCGCGTTCCCCGAACCCCCCTTGAAGCCGCCCAACAGCGCTGCAGTGTGGCCACATCTAACACCACTTGCAGCGCTGGTTGCTGTAAGTGTGGCCACTCTGCAGCGCTGGCCCTATACAGCTGTACTAATACAGCTGTAACAACCAGCGCTGCAAAATTTTAGATGTAGACATGGCCTATGTCTTCTCACTAGCAATACCTATAGACCCATATGTACTTTGAACAAGGGGGGGCCATGAGGAGGAGGGCTGAGTCCTGCAGACTCCACATGACAGAACTCTTGGGCAGAAGTACAATTGTCCAGAACTACACTCTAACAGCCCCACTGAATTACAGACCTGTCTATTCCCAGTAGGGTTTACAGACCCATCAACAGTACCTCACCTCAGCCATATCAAAGGCATGCAATAGATAATCAGTAGTAGCATGGACACCCGATCTTTATCCATCATTGGGAGATCTTCTAATTGTAACCTCAATATTCTTCCTAGATCTATACCTGGACTGATGAAGATCTGTGGCACCCACATACTTTGGGAGTTGTTTGTCTTGCCATAACTCTGTACAAATTTAACCAGGAAAAGATAACAGATACCAGGTTGTCAGTATCAGTTGATGATTGCTTCAGTAAAGGCTGCACCACATCATCCACAAGTGAAATGAGAAATATGCCCTCCCTAAGAGAAACATTGATGTGCTCCACCAGCAGTTGACACACTTTCTTCTCTAATGGCCTTAATTAGCCAAAAAGGATATTGATCTGAAACAGGTTGTAGAATGAAGGGCTCCCACCACTTCTACTAGCATTACTGGTCTAAACACACAACTTATTCCTGATTGTGACAAAATCAAAAACCTGCTAAATAAGTGTATTGTTTTTATGAACCTATTCTTCAGCCAAACATTTGATCATGCTTTTTGTTTTAGAAAGACTCCCTTTTTGCAGCATAAAACAAATGTACTGTCAGTGATTAAACTGTTCTCTCATGCCTTTCATTCATATTTCCCATTTTTCCTGAAGAAGCACAGTGAACTCTGGGGCCCAATTCTTCTCCCGTTAACTTGTCAGGAGTTTTGCAAAGAGGGTGGGAACAGAAGCAGACACAAATTTGAACCTGTGTGTGAGTGAATACATTAAATGCTTAGAAGAGCTGGTTTTGTGTCCATGTGCTAAAGTCATCAAGCTGGCCTTTTTATGCTTCTAATTATTATGAGTATTGTTCCTGTTTATTACGAGAGTGCCTAAGATTTCACCAAGCACTGCACAAACACAGAGTAGTACTAAAGAATAGTCAAATAAATCTCTGAATAAATGAGCTGATGATTCAAACAAGAAAAACCTTTTAATAGACAAAATATTTACTGGAAAGAAGTTATACAAAATTGAAAATTAATAACGAATTAATTATAAAATGAATGTTCACGGTAGTTAAAACCTTAATAGATTTTCTATTGTCTCTTCATTTTCTCATGTGTTTTGGGTGCTATGAATTGAGAAGTTAGCTGGCAAAAGCAAACTCAGACATTTCAAAATGACATAATCAATCTTAAAGAATCTACAAACTGCTGAGCTGAGAATTTAGGTGACATGTTGTTACCAGGGGTTCTTTCAACCCAAAGCTCTTGGTAACTTCCCTTTCCATGGCACCCCAAACCCCTTCCCCTCCTGCCTTGGTCAAGCTGAGATTGCTGAATGGCCAATTTACAGCTTGCTGACTAGGTTGCTTTTTAACAATAAGCCATAGTGGTTTTAGGCACTTCACTGGTTTGCCAATGTCTCCCCGTACAATGTTTCCTTCCAGGACAATTTTAATGGCTAATTCTTTAACTCCTAGTACCCAAAAATGATATTAATACAGTATATGAAAAGAAATTTGGCATGTGATCAGTCCATGATATAGCCTAATTGTTTTTGACATTACCTACATTCCATCAGCAGAGATATTTGACTTTGAAAAGTGATAAAAATCAATGGGCCAAATTTAAGTAAAGAGGCACAGCTCCACTGAAGTCAATGTGTGTTCGATTCATGGAGGGCTTGAAGATTGGGGCCTACAGTCTGTGTTCTAAAATACATTAGTATGTATATTTACATGGTAGATAAAAATGGCATTGAAGGTTTACCAGTTCAAGGTGCTGCAATTTATAAAGTCCATAGATGTGAATTTACAAAACTGCTGTTTAATAAATGGTGAAGTATAAGTATCCAACTAACTTTAATATACTGCTTCTGAATGAATATTTATTTTTTTTCTCCCCCCCCCCACCCCAACCCCACAGTTACATTACACAGCTCTAGAGGCAAGGAGTCCCAAAATGACAACTGAACTGAAACATTCTTTAAACAAAATTGATACCCCTCTACCTTGATATAACACTGTCCTTGGGAGCCAAAAAATCTTACTGCGTTATAGGTGAAACCGTGTTATATCAAACTTGCTTTGATCCACCAGAGTGCGCAGCCCTGCTCCCCCGGAGCACAGCTTTACCGCATTATACCCGAATTTGTGTTATATCAAGTGGCGTTATATCGAGGTAGAGGTGTGCAACTAGGTGAGCTCACAAGCCATTAGGGGCTCAATCCTGCTCCCACTGAATTCCTTAGCAAAACCTAATTGACTTCAGTGGTAATGGGCAAAACAAGAAGAGCCAGATCCTGAAAGCCCTTACTCAAGTGAGCAAAATTACTCTACTGTATCAGTGATATAGACAGGGGAAAATTAAAAAGCTTTTCAGTCCTCTTTTATTGGACTGAATCCTGGATTTCTTGTATATCCCAGACTGCCACTGGCTTCAATGGGTGTGGAAGGAATTCAGGATCATTCTCTATATGTAAACTCATAAACTTACACGCATAGGGCCCGATCCTGCAAAACCTTATCCACTTCATATTACAAAGGGGTAGTGCATTGATATTAGAATGTCAGAAATATTTAGGATGTTAAATTAATTTTGTTTGTTTGTTGGGGGGAGGATTGTTTTTGTTTTCTTAGTTTCGCTGAGTTCTGTAAAATAATATCTAGGCAATTTGCATAAAATATATTGTTCTGCCAGTGATTCATGAAATAGGAATTCCTACAATTGTATCTGCTAGGGAGCTACACTTGAGAAAGGGAAGAACTGTTTGGTTCCACAACATGGTTTCTAATTATTATACCACATAAGATGATTTTTAGGGATGTATTGATGGGTTAATAGTTTTGGATGGTAAATATTGTGTGGCTACATATGGTAAAATAAATATTTAATGCAAAGTAGAGAAAAATGACTAGAAAAATTGGTATTTTCAACTACAAAATTAGGCATTGATTTCCCACCCATTGAAGTCCATGGGCTTTTGCTATTGACTTCAGTGGTAGCAGGACAGTCTCAGAGACAATTATTTACCTTAGGAGCTATGTGCTCAAGCATTCATACTGGTAAAGGGTAAATCTTCTGCTGGCTTTAACGGAAGCAGAAGGCCCTATATGAACTCATATATAGGGCCTGATTCTGAAAATCCTTACTCCCAGGAGTAGTCCAATGAATTATATGGGACTAGATACACCAATGAGGAGAATTCTGCTCTGCATTTGCAGGATTGGACCCATAGTTTGTATCCTGATATTAATATTGGGATAAAATATTTGGACTCCAAACCCTGGTTTATTTTAAAAGTGTCACATTCATTATAAGATCTCATCCATAGCATCGCATGTCTATAGGAAGGATAACTTATGAGCTGTAGTAAAACCCTTCATAAACTTTTCAAGTTAATTCCCACCATATTTTACTTTATCATGCCCAGTGACCTGTCTAATATTATCTCTATATACCTGCTAAGTTTAACACAATTCAAACAACACCTTGTATTTGTGACAGATCAAAATAAACAGAAAGTTTTACCCATGAGAAAAAAAATTGTGCCAGGATTACTGTTAAGAATCCTTTTCTGGGGAAAATGTAGCTATCTTAGTCCTGAATTCCCTGAAACGTTGGAGATTCTCCTATTTTGTTTAAATGTCTTTGATGATAAACAATTAGGAAAGTTATAAGTTGTAATTGTTCTGCTCCAAACACAAAGGTGTTTATAACTATGAAGTCTAAACATAGAAACACTAGTCATCCACAAACTGCAGCTTTCCAAATTGTATAGGAATTGAGTTGCTGGCCACAGACAAATTTCAAGTTAGTATGCTCAATTACAATAGCTACTGCAAATAGTATGCAATGCTCTGTGGTTATAGCAATCAACTTCCTTCTCTCAAAATGGACTAGCATAATTATAGCCCCCAATTATAGATCTCAATTACACCGGTGTAAACCCCATGAAACTTCATTGACTCCGAAAGGGATACTCTGGATTTACACCGCTGCCGCGATCCGAATCTGTTCCTGTCTGTGCTGTATAGATAGAACTAGAATTATTACGGGCTCATTCGCTGTACAATAAGGACATATAGGAACCCCCTACATCTACAAATCGCCCAGACAAACCAGGACACCAAAAAAAAATTGAAAGATCAAAAAAAAAAAATCGGGGTGATATACAACCAAAACTGCATCAAACCACCTTAACTGACTGCAGTATCCACAAACCCTGCATAAAGAGGTTAATTTCCAGTTCCCAAAGAAGATCTGGGATCTGAACTGACTTCCTCTCCTTGAACTGAATTGGTTCGATCGCTCTCGATCGCTCTTTAATGATAAGGAGTAAGAGGGAGTTTAGCTTTCTCCCCCCTTACCACACCACCCAAAACTTGAACTTAAGCAACACGTTCGGAACCCGATTTTTGACCCTGACTCTCATGACACGAGTCGAGGTCTCTATTAGCACGTTCCCTTTTCTGGCAGTCAGGTGGAGGCTCACCCCCAAATGAGAGAGGTTTTTAAAAGAAACTGGCTCTTTAGTAAACTCGTGCGATCTTGTTTACACCCTTCGCTTGTGGGAGGGAAAAGGAAGCGAGGTGCAGAGGGAGAGACAGACAGCTGAATGTTTTGAAACATTCACCATTAGAACAATAAAGCGAGCTGTAAAGCCTCCAGGTGGTGTATTTGTTGTCCTGTCTGCGAGGTGTGGTGGCTCCTGGCCTGGCAGATCCTAGAGCTGCTGTGGACATTAAGAAAGTCTTTTTGGCTGATTCCAAAGACAGATAAGGAGCCGCCGAGCCACCAGCTCTGTCTAGACTTCGGACCTCACAAGTCAAGCTAGTTGTTTGGATTAGCCTCGGAGATCTACCAACCTGAACAGCCTCCGAAAGAAAAGACACAGTAACACCCTATTTTCCTCTTCCTATTGCTTCTCAAGCTCTGACCCATAGATAGGAGCCGAGATCTGGTTTGACCAGTGTCTCTATTTCCCAACACCTCCCCCACCCCACCCCCTCTCTCTCAAGGCTCCTTGCCCTTGCTTTGTCCCAATCTGTTGGGGGGTATAAATAAACTTACTCCTGAAATCCCAGCTTTGCAAATTCTCTCGTATAACTCCATAGCTACCGGGAATCTATGCAATTTCAGCAGCAAAGACATACCGCCGCGCGGCTGGTTTCTAACCTAGGGGACCCGATACTTTTCGCCCTGCCGTCAATAATAGCAACAACTCTTTTTAGTTTCCCTTCGAACAGAATCGGGCCCAAATTGCTGAGTGTCACGTTAGAGTTTGATTTAAAAAAACACATATCTGGTTACGATACAATGAAAATAAAAGGAAGGGGGAAAAAACTACATACAAATATAACATCATAAACAAATCAGGTCAGGAAGGCTAGATGTCTGCAAAATAAATCACACAAGTCTTTCCCAAGACACAGGCAGATGAACTTTGCATCAGCTTCCCTCGCTAATGACAGCGCAGACAATGAAATATACAACGCTACTGCATACTGGTCAGTCCTATCGCAAGTCTCCTCTCTCTCCCCACCCCCACTCCTCCCCACTCTCTCTCTTGCTGACTCCTTATGAACCAGCTTCTCTGTCTACACTTCAGGAGTCCCTGGGAGGAGCGAATAGATCCTCCATCACGGACCGGGACACTGTTAGCAGTTAAGTTTATGTTTGTGGCGCCTGAGCTCAAACAGCCATTCAGTGGCTTGCTCTGTTATCAAGAAAACAACAATCAGAAACAATCAGTAAACAGAATCTCTTTCCAGCACCCCTTAGGAACTACTCACAGCTCAGCTGAAAAACACAACCACACAGCAGTGAGACTTAATATTGTAAAATATGTTAAGGATTTTAAACATGGAGAAACTGCTGCAGCATGTGACTTTCATTGTTAAAACAATCTTGGTATTACTTCCCCCTGAAAGCTACTTTGTAGTGTTCCTGGATTTATTCGACTTAAACTGATCAGAGGGAAATCTTGCAAAAGGGTGTTAATGAGCAGCCCCTCCACACACAGATAGCGCTTAAAGGTCACTCTGTTTTTTTCAATTAGGTGACCCAAACTGAAATTTACAAATATATACATAAAATAGAGTACTTACTGTTGAGCTATTTGACTTGTCTTAAAATTGAAATTCAGACGCCAGATCGTCTGCGTTTCATCCAAACGTTGGTTTGGGGTGTTCAGAGATAGATTTACCTAGAAAAACATGAAATAAGAACAGTTACGAATATGACCTTGGGGCAGACAAAATTCAGAGTGAACTAAAATAATTCTTTAAAAAGAGCAAAACAAGATGTTCATGTGAACAAAACACTTTGAAACAGAACACTGATAGTGCAGGTTGTTCATTGTCAACAGACCAGAGCCGGGAAAAGAGCCATAGCTGCTGGTTTTGTTAATTGCCATCCGTTTTAAAGTGCATGGAAAAACTAGCGAATGGAATAGAACAAATGAACGCATTCAGATAATGATTCTCTCTCTCTCTCTCTAGCTCTCTCGCTCTCTCATAAATCGTGGTGCCCTGGCTCACCTGAGTATTCTCTGTGAAGTCACCAGCAATGAACTATTCACATACATTTATGTGGATAGAATTTGTCCCGCAGTGTATGTCTCTCAAGCTCCTGAGGGGGAGGGATACAAAGAAAAATACAAGAATGCAGGAATCTTCAGACAGCACGAGACTTGTCTGAAATTATCTTTACCTTTATTTTTTTAAATCAACACTTCTTAATATAACTAATTCATCCTTTAACACCCCTCCTGACCCAAGGTCTGAACACAGAGCTGCCTGGTAGCCTGTAAAACTGAGTCTGCTTGAAGGACAGTTCTGAGGAGGCAGAAGAGTTGGGATGAAACACATAAAGAGAGAGATTTGTGTCGGGAAAAGAGCTCTATACTTTTTTTAGAAATGCTGCAGAGAATAAATCATTATCCAGAAAGAAGAACTCAGAGCAATGAGCTGGGGAAGGCTCCGGAATCATAATGGCAATCTAAAGGCATACGATTAGAAGAGATTTTTAGACACACTCTCTCAGGATATATATAAATTGGGAGTCCTCTTCTTGAGGCAAAACTGTAAAACTTAAAATCTAGAACTAAGCTAAAGAGCTCAGAAAATGTTCTGAACTATGAACATTAACAGGAATCTGATTTTTTTAAACAAAAAGTACAACGAACACAAATAGAATGACACCGACCAGTCTATTTCACCGCAGTCCAATAAGCTCCGTGTGAAACATTTGCAAACTGCAGAGAGAGGTGACATACTTTCATACTGTGGATTCAACACACACCACACACACACACATACAAACGCATACATTGGCATCTCTTTAGCAATTAGGATAAAAGATCGAGATAACTGTAATGAGGGATTCAAAAGCTCAATGTACTAGCTCCTAAATGCATTTTTTTTAAAATCCCCGAATTGGCAAATTTCATTTCAGCTCCAGAAGACTCCATTTAAAGTAGTCCACAAAGAGATATACAAGAAATCCGGGATTGTTTTTCATAAGGAAAAATCATTACACATTTTATCTTCACATCGAAGGGTCAAATTGCCACAAATTCCCAGAAGCTGTGCAGTGGGGAACACTGTATTCTATATTCCAGAGCAAACTGGAATGGACTTTTGTACCCGTAGCTGGGAGACACATGGCTACTTAGAAATGTCAAATTCAGACGCGAATCTTGTATAAATAACAGTTAAAAGAGAAAATCAAAACAAAGCCTTGTAATCCGGACCAATAAGAAACTTGCAATTTTTTTCTTGTCTGTAAACTCCTAGGCCAGTACATTCTAAAGCTCAGCAATATTATGACTAACCCTGATTACTGTGGCCCAATTTTGATTTCAGTGGGAGATTTTCTTGCTCAAGGAGGGTGAACTGGAGCATTTGCCACAAATTAAACGTATCACTCAACAAGCAAGTCCAAGGCAATGGTATTCCCCCAGCATTTGCAACGATAAGTTATTTTGTTTCCTGTGTCCACATTAAGAGGGTACAGCCCGGTTTGGCAGACAGAGTGAAAGAAAAGCCCACAGTCTTGTCCTTAACCGCAGCTTATGCTCGGCAAGCGACGCTCTCCCTGGAACTGATTACTAAATTCCCACTTTTCAACAGTAGAACATGCATTGAAACAAATGACTTAATGACATCCTCACCTCCTCCCCCCCACCGAAAAGAATTTTACCAATCCTATGATCCTGTGTGAAAATACAAGTGTTACTACTCACACGGTTTAAGGTAGATTTCATATTTATTTAAATATTTATCAAGTATTCAAAAATGTATTACACTTGAACATACAAAATGAATCCAGTTTCTATCCTTATATTAGACTTTTAACCCCCCCCCCCCACACTCCACTGTCGAAATGGTTTGTCTATAGCTTACCTAGCGCGGGGTGAGTGGGTGGGGATGATGGGTGGTGGAGGAGGGAGGCTAAGAGAGAATAAGATTATGTTAAGAAAACATGACGCTTTGGAGAAACGGTCATGCAACCCAACCTGTCTTTGTCAGACTCGAAATCTCTGTGTATCCCAGTTGTTAAGGATTTTTTTTTAAAGTGAGCCTTTGTCCTGTAATGGCTGTGAGCACGAGGGAATACTTCAACAGGAGCAAAAACCCCTTATCCTTTCCTGCGGTTTTCTTCCCCTCCTTCCTCCCCTCCCCCCAAGAAATCGCCCACGTTTCTAGCTTTCACCACCACCTTCCACCCTTCCCCCAAATTAAAAAAATGGAAGAAAAGGTGGAGGGGGGGCGGGGAAAGGAAATCGAAAGAAAATAAGAGAAACACCAATCGTGAGATTTCACAGCAACATCTCCTCAAATCTATTCCTCCTGCAGCATTTTTTCAGTCGTTTTGACAGCAGATACTGATAAATAATAGTCATACTTGACTTACTAAGCAAAATATGTCCCTTTTATCAGGAGCTTATACTTCAAATACAGGTCACTTCAGCAATCTTAACGAGGCTTTGGTATACAGCACTTTCTTCTTATTGTTTTAAACAATACAGCTCAGAAAAGCTGAGCTCTGTTGGCTATGTCAGTTCTTTAGGTTTCTCAGCATTGTCTGGTTATGCCTAGAGTAGTATCACTTTTAAAGGGTAGGAGAGGAGGGGGAAGGGATAGTTTGTAACGTTATCAATTGAAGGCTAAGGCATCAAACTAGCCCTGATACAGTTGTCGAAATTGAAATTTACAAGCTGATCGTTAATACTTGCAATAAAATATCACACTCCGTATTTTCAATAATACCGACTTTGCATGCAATATTTTATTTCAGGTATTTAGCTGCGAACTTGTAAATATAGAAAAGGAGGGAACTTTTATTTTTATTTTAGTTTTATTTTTCTATATTCCAAACGCTTATTTAGTGAAATAGTCCTGAAGATATAATAATTCTACATATGGCGCTTTTATTTCACATAATATTTAAGAAAAAAAGACAAAAATCACATAGAATTAGACATATAATTCAAAGACCACGGTACAACCTTTTTCTTCTTTTTTTCCCCTTTTTTCTTTTACTTCAGCAAACAAAAACAAAAAATAGAGTCAAATGACATGAAAAGTGGCAAGTCTTCCGATAATAAATAATAAATTACTTTATACTTTTTGCAATGCAAGAGCAAACCAAAAAAAATTATTTTTTCCTCTTTATTTCCAGAGAGAGAGAGAGAGAGAAACAGTCGTTTAAACCCATAACTATACACATCTTTGGGGGGGAAAGTTCTTGGACGGACACAATTCAAACACAATCCCGAGACGCTTTGTGGCAAAGTAGAGGTATACCTTGTTGCAATGCTTTATAAGTCGGTTTTTAAATAGGAATTCAAAAACCTGTTTTTAAAGTCGCTTCAGACTTCTCCATAGAGGATGGATCTCAGCAAAACCAAAACCCCAGCTACAGTACATGCTATAAGAGACCCAGGAAACAACACCTTAAGAGTCAACTAAAAAAAAAAAAACCATTGCAAACCAATGCAGCTCCTGCTTCCTGCAATGAATCTTTCAGCCATGCGGGGCTAGATTGTCTTTCCTGATGTTGTGAAACCTATTGGAGCTCCTTTTTGCCAAGGAAATGACCAATAAGAAACAGCACCATTCGGATTAGGATGGAGTACAGACAGTCTCTCTAGCTAGGTTTCTTTCTATGTTCAGTCAAATGAAAAGATGCTTCTTTTTTTTCTGAGATCCATAAATACAAATCCTCTACGTTTCAAAAACGTCTTTTCGATGCTCCTGTGATCACTGGATATCATGTGTTTATTTACTCTTTTAAATTATTATTATTCTAGTAAGATCCCATGATTGTCTTCACAGTGTTGCTACCATTTCACCTTGTCATTTATAACAAGACTCCATGCACTTCTGGAGCGTTCTTTGCTAGGTTCATTACAGGTTTATTAAATACTTTTAAGTTTCAGAGTCTCAACGTGACAACTTTCCTGCTCTCTTCAACAGGGGGAAATAATAATAAAAAAATCTGAATTAATTGTTCCTCATGCCTCAATAGGACTGGCTACCATGCTGTTAGGTGTATCTGGGAGCTGAGAGGACATTGATGCTACTTCACTTCCGGTGGAATTGGAACCTGGTCCTCCTTCTGAAAAATTAACCTGCCCAAAAGAAAATAAGGGGAGGGGAGGGGAGGTTACAAATGTAGTTATAGCTATAGGAAGAGAAGAAAAAGAAACACAAATACATAAGCAACATCCACTACAAACGGCATCATCCAAAACCCAATGAAAACAATGGGAGTTTTTCTATTGACTTGAATGACTTTTGAATCAGTCCCCAAATCAATTCACTGAACAAAATTGATTTCTAAAACCAAAACGGGTGCGGGGGAATGATGATAAAAACTGTTATTAATTAGACCTGTTTTCTCAGGTCTTTCAGAGATCTTTGCATTCTAATTGTTTGGGAATTCCCAACAGTATGTTGTAGTCAATTATTTAAGAACGTTATGTGTTTTTTGACATGAAACTGCAAGGCTACTTCCCACTCCCCTTTGTGGTGCATAATACAACAAAAAATGGCACAAGGCTCTATGAGCATAATATGTTTTCTTTTCAACAAGCCATCTTCTTCCTCTAGTGGGATGCGGACTCCATGGGTCCATATTAAATGAGAGTGAATTGGGTAAAAAGGGTAACCAAAGCCACTGAGAATTGGAGATCAGATCTTAGTCTAACAGTGTCCATAGTATGGAGAGTTTAGCATTTCTAATACACCCACAATTCAGTTTGCTCCTTCTTGGTTAGAAGATTCTATGATTAAGGCCCTGCCTACATAGCTGAAATTTGCACCAGCCACTTGAACAGTCACTACACTGTGTCCATGCTACAAAATGTTCCTGAGGCATCCATTTTTCAATCTATATGCTCTATTTTTGGTCAAGATGTCATTAAAAATATAGGGCAAATTTTGCCTCCTGGTTACATCCCAAAACATTGAATTCTGTTGCTGGACTTAGTACCCACCAATGGCCAGTCTATCCCAAGGCTTAAAGATCTTCTGTTCCATTAACCCGTAATAAGTAAAGCAGACAAAGCAGGTCACTGTTTTATTTTGTTGTTGTTTCTTTTTTTTTCCCTGCCTACCGGATAGCTTGGTTTAAGCATGGGGAGTAGAAGATGCTCTAGAACCAAGATGATCTGTATCACAGCATCCACAGAACAGTCTGCTCAATTACAGGGCATTCCAAATGGACATAGCATTCCATTCATTCTTCAGCATCAGAATAAGAGAAAAAACATCATAAAAATGAGTGGGTCACTAAAGGGAAAGATCTAGAAATATACATTGGTGCCTCAAACCTTTATTTTTATTTTCCAAGGAATCATTTTGAAAAATTGCTTGACCAATCAAAAACCTCTATGGTAATATTTCATGATTATTTGTTATCACTGTGAATCACTGAAAAACCATACACAACGTACCTTATTATTTTAAAGATCTGGTTTAAACACACTTAGGCCAGGAAATTGAGTTAAGGTTGAACTTCTGTCCTTAATTCACCTTGTTGAGCCTAAGTATTGCAGATGATATGGTCCCATATGAGCTGCCAAATGACGTAGGCATAAGGAAGTGAGTTAAGAACAGAATTTATTCTTAAATTTCTGTCTTCTTGTTCGTTAAGCCAGTCCATTAATATTGTTTGGCTTTTGCATGTGACTATGTAATAACAATTCCCTTTACAAAATAAGATATAATTTCAGATGGGGTAGATATAAATATCTGCCTAGTGGTACATACTTAAAGAAAGATTTACACTCTCCCACCCTCCCTGTTTTAAGAATCTCATCGGTCTGGCTGACATATTCATATAGTTGAACTCAATTCTGTACTACGTAGGCAAAATGAAAAAAAATGTGGACCCAATGTTAGTAATTGCTGTTGTAAGTTTACAAAGAGTAAAATGATTTGCTTATAGTTTTTAATGCTAATCTTTTCCATAGATTTGCTTTAAAATTTTGTGACTATAATTTTCTTAATTACTATTTCAGACCTTGTTTATGGGTCTGATCCAAAGCCCACTGAAATCAATAGGAGACTTTTTACTGACTTCAAGTGGGCTTTGAATGGAGCCATATAAAATCCATTTTATTCTAAATACTGACATATTGCAATAATGCAAATATAAGGAATGCATTTATAGTCTGGGGTTCATATCTCACAGCACATATACACCAAGTTTAGAGAATACCCAATATTCTGCCCAGTGTATACATTAGCATATTCAGTCTGTGAACTAACACTTACTAGCTGCTGAAAAGCAGGTTGATCTATGTCACTCTGCAATGCGAAGTCACTCAGTACTTTCCAAGGAGGCTGGTAACTCTGCACTTCCACTGGGTTAGCCTGTAAACCCCCATCATGTCTCTCAGGACTAGCAGCCACCATAGGAGTTCCTGTCATCCCTTGAATATTCTGTAAACAACCGACCAAAAGATGTTAATGAGCTTTGTTAACTTTATTGTATATAAGCGCTGAGTCAATAAACTGCTATTCTATCTTATCTATACAGTCGCCTGTATTTACATAGTTAATCTACTGTGAATGTCTTACCCTATTCTACTATAGGTCAGCCTATTTCTGCATTTATCACACTGGAAGCTTACTTTCTTTCTCCTTAATCCTTGTATTTCTTCATGCCCGGTTGCCTAAAAGGTTATTAACTACTTACACCAAATACCACTGCCTGGCGATGCATGCATAGCAAGGAACAAGAAAGGGTTAACCACCCTGGGTTTATATTTTGCATCCATGCTGGCTTTCTGTGTGACCTTAGCTGGATCGCATAACCTCTATGCTACCAACCTCGGGTGCCTGAGTAGCTTTAGAAAAACCTTTGTGTATTCTAAATGCTACGGCTGTTATGTACAAAATGACTCGGAGCCTTGAGGAACAGTGTGCTGATAACATTGTGTTTTATTGCATTCTAACACGGCAAAATGAATCTCCTTAAATTCCATTTAACTAGGCAGCCTTATGAATTCATAGTCTTTTTAAGGTCAGTCAATATACTGAATATAGAGGGAATAAGTAGCTGCTTGTGTCTTTCACCAACAGAAGTTGGTCCAATAAAAGATATTACCTCACCCACCTTGTCCCTTCTTGAAAGATTCAAGCGGGGGGAGAAGGGGGAAAGATTGCAAAATGGAGCAAGGCAACTTGTTTTGCTAAATCTTGCAACTTAAACGCGAGACAGCTTGTTTGCATCACGTGTGCATATGCACATGTATGTAACGCTGAAATTACTGTGACTAGGATGACAAATCAAACCTCTCCTTTGCATTTGTCTTCTCCTACATTGGGTGCAGTTGCTAACCTATACCAATATGCACGTTATAATATAGAAAGTGCTAAGAAAATGCATCAGATTTGTGTTTTTGACTCCCCCATTGACGAGGGGAAATGCGTCTTTTCCAGTTAAGGAGTCCATCGCATTTGCAAAATAAATATTACACAATGCTCGTCTTAATTACCTCCCCTAAACTCTTCGGGTCACAATTCACATTTACTCTAATGCATCCTGAATCCTTAGCCCCACCAAAAGGCGTGTCCGCTTGAGCAGGCGGTGTAATCCTCTTGCTATGGTCTATTTTAATTGCATTGACAACAGAATACGTGAATAATATTTACAGTAATCTGAAGGCAAACCAACTTGTACCACATCTGTACTTTTTTAAAATGGAGCTCTCATATAATCAGCGGCATTTATCTGCCCAGACAAAACCCAACCCCAAAGAAGGCTGGTCAGAGGTGGTCTCGGTACAATTTCAAGATCAAAGGATCATTTCGACTTCAGGAAGGAACGTTCCATTAGGATCACAGGCTGCAGCCACTTACCGTTTTGTCATTGGGCTGCTGTTGCTGAAGCTGCTTCATCATGATGCTCCTTTTTTTGTCCTTGCATCGCTTGTTTTGAAACCAGACCCTGATGACCCTCGGGCTGAGGCCAGTCATTTCCACCAGTTGCTCCTTCATAAGCGCGTCGGGTCTGGGGTTGGCAGCGTAGCAGGTCCTCAAGGTGTGAAGCTGTTTCTCATTAAGCACAGTCCGGACTCGGGTGGTCTTCTCCGGCTGCTTGTGGACGTGGGGTCGAAGAGCGGGCTGTCTGGCAGAGATAGGTTCTGCTGCAAAGGAAGGGGGGAGGAACGAACAGGATCCCCATAAGTAAGAGGCAGAGAATCTACAGAGAGTCAGGGCGTTCTGGGGTAGATCCTTACTGAAAAGGCCATTAAGGCATTCAGCTGAGTTCTTGTCCTTATCTCTCCCCTACCAGCTGATGGAATCACACCACAATCGGCATTTTTTACTGTACAGACAAATAATCGGGGTGGGAGGACAACAAACAAACTGAAGATCAACCCTGTATTATCTCTGACAGACAAGGAATATTCTACTTCATAACAGGCAAGGCGTGGGGGGGGGGAGTATTTATTCACGGAGAAACCACAAAAGTGGATAGTTAGCTTAAAAGTTTTAAATGGGAGCACTTTGCATAATTCGTGTGCCTGCCTGTTGTATGTAGACTTTATCACAACAGTGGCCTGAGACCTTGAGCACAATTACATGCACCGGCTACCAACAGTTTTATACTACTGCTCCAAAACAAAGCAAACCTATTCATTGGAGAAAACCTTGTATGTGAAAGGCACATCCCAAGAGAAGAGGCTGTTTGTGAAAGGAGAGGTTCAAGGTGAATTTATGTCACTGTGTCCCTTAAAAATCTAAAGGTATTGCAAAATCATAAAAGGGGAAGGGAAAGCATGGCGGTTGGGACATGCAACCAAATGGACATTGTCAATCGAAAGTTAGAAATACATCGTTTTACTGATAGTGCATAGATTCATTTTTTTCTTCAGAAATTAAATTCACTAGAATAGCTTAAATGTCACTTGGCCAAAAATAAAGGGTAAACATTACTAAAAGCTTGGCCAAGGAGTGTTCAATTTTGTCCTGTAAAATCGGGTTTCTGTTTCTCCGTGGACACAACAAAACAGCAAAGACATTCGATGAAGACCGAACAAGATCCCCCAATACTGGTAATTTTGTAACTGCAGACACAATATTCCTCATAAAACATGCACAAATATGCTTGAAGGGATATGCATAATCTGTCCAAAATTCTGGAATGATTAGCTATTTGTTTCTCTGCTATATATACATAGGTCACTTGAAAACTGTTCAAAAGAGGCAGCTATGCCCGTAGAAAGGTGGCTGGGTTTGTAAATATCCCTTAGCGTTAGTTACCTGAATAGCAGTTCTCCATTCCAATCTTGTGTTGTTTGTTTGTCCGTGAAAGCTGTTCCCCTTCCTAAAGCTCAGTTTCTATAAATAACTACTGCACAGGCAGAAAACTAAAAGTGTAAGTAAACCTCTATGTTGGATCGAGTCTAAAGTTGCAACGCGGAGTTTAAGATGAAATTCTCATCAAATCACATAAAACGTTTCAAGAAGGCAGAATCACTTTAAAAAGGCAATTAGTGAAGATTAGCTTGTTGACAGTTTTAAATTACAGCCTAAGTGCTCGTCTGTAGTTATTAAGTCTATCCCTTTTCGGACCCCCTTTCTACCAATGTTTTAAAATAACCTGTTCCAAATGTTTTGGGGGCAGTTGGGGGGGGGAGAAGGGGTAAATGGAAAGGTATTTGTGATTTAATACAGAAGTACTATATACACATTAGATTACCTATGTAGCTATCTATCTAACCAATCCACTTTCAAAAGAGGAAACTTATGCCCCAAAGGGTCCACTGATTCTCCCAGGGCTCTCATCAGACAAATGCACATGCAATATCTTAGGTATGTACTTTCAGCGAATCACTAGATTTCGAAGGTTTTAATACTGGCTTATATGTGTGTGTGCACAAATATGTATATAAACACGAGATTATATACACCTATAATGTATTAATGTGTTTATATAAATACATACATATAATGTTTTAGAGAGAGATATAAAATGATATGCTTTCGGATATATACATGGGTGTACATAGATATAGACAGGTGTGTGTATACCTGTTCTGTTGTCATATGAGCTGTTATATTGTCATCTATGTACGCATATATGGATAGTTATATGTGTGTGGTTATAGCATTTCTATAGGCAGGCTCCTCCATATAGAGATCTACAACTATGCCTGGCTCTACACAGCACACACGTGTTCTATAGAACACGCCAGACGCATGCATGCACATATATGGCTACAGGGCTGTACAGTACACACACACACAGAGGCAGAGGAATGAAGAAAGGGCTGGAACAAAGCCCTGGCCGCTCTCGCTGCAGAACCGATAGATGCATAGAGTGGCTGTGGCCTGCAGTCGCAGCAGCTCCCTCCCTCTCTCTCTCTCTCTGGACTGGAGGAGTACCTGCCATCTGCAGCGGTCTGGCGGGATGAAGGGGGCTGAGCGGGTCCCCTGCTCCCAGGCTGGCCCTCTCCACCACGTCGTGGTCGGCTCGGCAGAAGAGGCCGTCGTCCCGCAGCGCGAACTCGTCCCCTGGGATGAGCTGGCGGCTGCAGGCCACGCAGCGGAAACACTCGATGTGATACACCTTGGAGCGGGCGCGCATCACGAAGTCGTTCTTGCTGAAGCCGATGCTGCACTTGGCGCACTTGATGCCGTATAACCTGAGCAGGGCCCGGCCCAGAGACAAGAAGGAGAAAAGAGGTTTCACCCCCAGTCGTGTGCAGCCCCCCGGCCCTGCTCCACTCGCCACACGCCGCCCGCTAGTTAAACAAGCCTTTACAGCACAGAAGCTGGAAGGAGAAAGGAATAAAACGGATTCAGTTACCGCCAATGCCTAGATCTCGCCGCTGTAAAAGGCTGCAGAGCTCAGACGACCCCGCAAGCACCACTGCGGGGGGGGGGGCAAACACAAAACCTCAGGAAGAATTTTCCTAACCCCTCTCCTGCCTCACAGCCTGAGCCGCCCAGCAACGGGGGTGGCGGGGGGGGGGGCACCGGGCGCTCTCACACTGGGCTCAGGGCACGTTGGCTGCCCCCACGCTGCTCCAGAGCTGTAGCAACCCGCTTGTGTATAATATGTAAAATAAAGGCTGGCTCCGATGACAGAGAGAGTGACACCCATTGCACAAACACAAACCTATTAGCCTCTTTTTTTTTTTTTGAATGAAACCTTCAGCAGTTTTGCCGCCTCCTGCACACTAGGGTTTCCAGTAGCTAGAGTTTTACTTTTCCCTTCTCAGGACACCGAAGGAAGAACTTTTCTGGGCACTACAGGTATCAAGATTCTTTCTACCTTCCGCCTTCTTTCTGTCGCGTAACTTTTCTATTAAAATACGTTTTAAATGCTGCAGCGTTCCAGCCTTTCTCCTAGTTCAATCTTTTCACTCTCGCCACCAGCACCACCTTAAGCTGAACGCTAAAGCCTTCAAACACAAACGAAAGGAAAACTTCCTTACTGATATTTCAATAGAGCAAATCATCGCCTCTTTGTTTTATACATCTTTAATAGCTACTGTGTTGTAGCTTGAGTCCTCTTCGATATGGAAAGGGGGACATTTCAGGTAGCAGTATCTATCTACATAGACACAGATATATTTCTATTAGCTGTAGTCCTGAGTCATATTTCACAGCTTCACGGAGTATCGGCTCAAACTGAATATTATTTAGCTAACCTCTTTGATTAACAAGACAAGTTAGTATAATTCTAAAAATATGTGCCCATATACGTGTTCACACACTCCTAAATAGTTTACAATATATACACACAGAAACTCTTCCAAATACCCTCTATAATGCACAGAATCTCTTTGTTGTGTGTATGTCTACACACACACACATAGTAACACCTTATTTGTGTGTGCATGTATAGCAGAGTGTGTGTCACACACAATGTATTCAATTTCTACTCACATCTAACACTTCTGAATTATAAGATCTCATGAAAAATAATGATTAAACGGCTCGACCTCCAAATATTATAGCTTAATAGGTACAGGAGTTATTTTTTGCGCATATGCTTGACAATTTCATATTTGCTCAGCGTCTAATTCAAGGTCGCCTAGCACAGATTGTACACTTTTTATTTTAAATAATTTGAACAAATGAAGTTTGTTTTGCAGAAACTTTTCAAAGTTGCAATTATTTGCTCATTTCCCCTACTCAATGAAATTCACATAGGAACAAAACGACCAGATCACACTCCTAAACATTTTCTCTCTTTTGAAACTGGGAAAGAGTCAAAGAAGAATGTTAAAAAATAAATAAAATAAAATAAAAACACCGCTCCCAGATAAGTTTAAAAGTAAAGCTAAGAACAGAGTGGATTGTTCTCAACATTGCAAAACTTGGAGAACAATTTCACAACGTGGCTTTAAGGACCCAACTATTTATAAGTGCATTGGAGGAACTCAAGTGGTTTGTTCTAATTCGGAATTAAAATGAATCTACAAAGGTATCTTTAGAGTGATATTTATTCCCGAAATTTTCTGTAACAATGTTTTGGCCATATAGCATAGGTAATGCACAAAGTTCTGCTATACATAAACCTAGCAGATGACACCAAAGGCTAGCAATAGATAAACATGACCCAACAGCGCAAATAATAAACACCCCCAAAGTTCTGCTTTGGTTTCGCTATAGTGTTAGGATTGGCAACTCTCACATTTTATCAGTTACCAGATTTTAATGTGAGGAAGGAAGCAGTTCCATTATCTAAATATACCCAATTGTTCGCGAACAGATGATGGGCAATTTGATCTGCTCTGTCTAATTCATCAGCACAGATAAGATAAGAAAGAAAAGGCAGTCAGATATCACCAAGGAGTTAATATTTAAAAAGATTACTTGCCAGTTATTTTAGCAAAGAAACATTGTAGTCTATCTTTTACCCTTACAAAAAAAGGATCTTCCTTCAGAATAGAATTGTAAACTTCAACTTCTTTTTTTTAATAGGCCCTGCTGTAAATAGGTTTATTTGTCCGTTCATTTTTTTTTACTGCATACATGTTTGAAGTGTCTTCATTCTGTATATGATTTTGCCTTCCTGTAACTCATACAACAAACACACAGAGATGCAGGTATGTGTTTAAAAGCGATCAGCTCTGTGCCTGAATAGCTGTACTATTTAAATATATATTTAGATGCTATCCTGCTTTGTTAGGACCACAGCACACATTGCAGGAAATTGTGCTTTACCAGGAGAAGTCCTTACAAACCCTAGCTATTCCTGACTTTGAGTGTTTTATATTTTTCATTTTAATTTATGGAATAAACTTGACTAGAACTTTTCCCCTTGTACCTTTGGAGAACTAACTTTTTGTTTTTTACAAAACAAAATAAAACAAAACAAAACAGCCCTCTCCCTCTGTCTGTCTCTATATACAGTAAAATCTAACCAAATAATCAAACAGCGTAAATGGCGTACCTGATATAATCTCTTTTACAGTAGGTTTTGCCATCCCTAACAAAGCACGTACAGGTCTCGTCCAAATACTGATTACACTCTGCACACTTCAAACACGCCGCATGCCATTCCAAATCCGGAGAAACCCTCAGAATATACTGATCGTGAATTTGATTGCCGCAACCAACACATAGGGAAATCAGACGTTTTTCTGAAATGAAAATAAATACATGATTGACTAACCGTTTACTCTCCTACAGAGATAAACACACTTTTAGTGTCGATCCCTTATAGGGCTTACTCTGGGAGGTTTAGATTTTTTTTAAAAGAGCATTGCACTTTTGGAGGGTAATTGAAGTGTTCCATCAAAACCTTGCCTCATTTAGAAAGGAGGCGGGGAACGTATGTTAAAATGCAGATGTGAACAGCCTTCGGTGTGAGCTTCTAATTTTGCAAGCCTTGCACACAACCCAAACTCCCTCGTTTTGCATTTTTCTTCGCTCCAGGGGAAATCATTTTATATATAAATTAAAAAGGGGTTGGCTGGAAGCGTTGGGAACTGAACGCGTGGATGTTTAAACCCCTCTCCCGTATAACACAGGGCTCGATATTGTGAGCAAGCTTAGACAGCATTCCAGTTGTCACTTGTTCTCCTTCGCAAGCCTAATGCTAATTCGCCTAAATGGGCTAGATGCTGTATACTCAGGCAGACCCACTGGAGTCTAAGGCGAAGATAGCTAAATCTCCAGGGCAGAGGTACCATTAAAAATCCCGCCTGCGACCCAAACTTTAAAGGCGCACAGGACCCAAGGCTATGGAAAAACAAGGATAAGAGGTTAAAACACAGCAAGCATGCAGGCATGGCAACAAAGGCACCTTCTCTACCATTCCAGGGAAGTTCAGATGAGCAGCTCATAGCAGCTCCCTGTCTGACACGAGTACAACAGACAGCACATTGATTCCAACAACGGTAAAAAAAAAAAAATCCTCCTTACTTTTTGGTGGGTCTCCCATGTCTCCCATATCTGTAAGAGGGGGTATTGTCCACAGTGGAATGGTGGTGTGCGCTTTCGTTTTAAGACCCCAAAGTAGGTTTTAAAGCGGTTGCTAAAAAGAAAAGCAGAGCGTGAGATCTGGGCAGCAGCCGGGCTGCAGAGGCGCTGCTGGCCGGGCGGCACTGCCCTCTCTCGCGCTGCCGGGCAGTCCAGTTTTGCCCGTGTGCTGGGACTGGAAGAGGCGCTGCGGAGCCGGACTCAGCGCTGATCGGGCACTAGTCTCTTCCTTATCTCTTACTCAAACTTCTCTGCTCCAACTCGGCTAGATCTCCATTGGCCTGACGTAACGCGCGGGGACGTCAAGCCTGTCCTGCGCGGATTGGTGGAAGGCAGCGCAGAGCAGCTGTTCTGATTATCATATTTCAGTCGCTGTAGCCTTGCAATGCTGTTGCAGCGGCTCGCGGGTAACTTTCCCACTCCTCATTTGTGTTCCCCTTTAGATTTTATTCTTTCCACTCGTCCTCGGGTCTCCTTCCGAGCGCCCCTGGTACCCTTCACTTTACAGTACTGTCTTTGCTCCATTTCTTGCTGCGCTTGTCAGATACCCCTCCCCCACTGAACTTTTTTTTATGGGAGGGGGGGTTGTGGCTATTTACATTTCGCTATTTATAATTCCATATTTTGGGGGGTGGCTCCAGCTATCTGTCTTTGCCAGGCAGCAGAATTTGACCCAGTTAGATGAGGGGCTCACCTACTTTTGTCAGAGGATAAAAAGAAATACTCGCTGTATGAAGCCACATATACAAGGTTTAATTGTCTTTCCCATTCTCCTTTTCCCTCTTGCAACTGTGAATAACTGCCTTATGGATTTCTGCTAAACACGAGATCGAAGAAGATGATACAAATATTACCTTAAACTGGTCCTCAAAATCTATCCTTTCTATTTTTCCCCCTTTTCAAACCCTTTTTACTTCTCCTTTAGTTTAAGCCGAAGTTTAGGTCTATCCACTTTCATCGGTTCGACAATAATGGATATACAAGTACAGTAAAGCTCAGAGAGTTTCTCTTCGTGGCAAACGTACTAATTTACGCCCCCCCCCCGTAATTCTACCCCCTTTTTACTATGTTTTGTCTGGATTTACAGCAGTGCAAATGCTGGAGGTAATATAAGTCTTTAAATGTACCTCTTCTTTGAGAAATGTGGAGCATTTCATTAAGTTACTCAAGGAAACTAAAATATAAGAAATATTGTGTAGCTGGTCCCCAATGATATTGTTTGTGATTTTTCAGTTATGCACATCGGTACACAGGCACTCCTAAAACTAAAGTCTTTGTAACTTTAGGGCCATGGAACCTTCCGAAACCAATTTCAGTGACCCCTTCAGGGGCTGCTGGCTTAATAATTTGACTCTCAATTATTTAAAGCTTTCAAATCTAGTAAAACACGTTCATATTTTTAAAGTTTAAGGAACTCATTTCTTTATATCTTTGCAAAATTCAGGCTTTGAGCATACTATGACCTGAGCCTCTCTTAGTTGTTAAATATGTGAAGCTGTATCCTCCTCATACCGTTATAACTCCACTATGCAAAATGAAACAATACCTTATATAATTCTTCTAGGGTTTGTTTGGAACCCGCTTCTGTCTCGTTCTATATGGGTTCTTATACCGCCATCATCACTTTATTATCTAAGCGACTTCCAGCTGGAGGCTTCTAAACTATGTTTATCAGCTAAATGTTTTCTCCCCCGCCCCCAGCGTCCCTTTCTTTTGAAGGAAACTGACACTGCAAGAGTTTGGATGAAAGAAAAAAAAAACAACGGTCCAGCTAGACTATATATACACACACATGGAAATTGTGTTGCAATGGAATGGTCAAAACGTTATTCAATTTAAAAGTGATGATTATCATGCTATTACTAAGCAAACGATCTCGTAGGAATCCTAGCTTAGGCTGAAAGATGTTTTCATTTGCAATGTGGAGGGTGTAGGTAAATCTAATAGAAAGGGAATCGAAGGTTCGTGTAAAGATACTAAGATGACTGGCTTGGTAGGAGTTCAAGATGTCAGAAGACAAAGATGTTGTAAATACACACACTTCGCATATTTAACATTTAAATGAACAGTTGAAGTTGCAACTGGGTGACCATTTAATTCTTCTCGAAACCCGCGAGGTTTTATTTATTTAATTTTTAAAAAATTACCCCCGCCCCACATTGCGGTGTTTTCGCTCTGTAGCCCAACAAGCAATGACCAAGAATTATTGCTGATAGCAATTCCAAACAAACAAGCTGGCATGGGGTTGGGGCAAACTTTTAATAATGGGCGATTTCACATGAGTACACTTATTTTGTGCACAACTCACACACATATTGTAAGCAACTATCACCCACCATGAGATCTGGTAGGAGACATTCCATAACTGAATATTAAATATATACATCAAACCTATAGTCAGTTCAGGGTGGGGAGAGTCATCCTCACTGTGAGAGTTTTGTCTGGGACACTCCTGGGGAGATATCAGGCCATTGCACAGGGACTGTAAAATAAAAAGTGTAACATGGAAATATCGCAGTAAAAATACTAGCACGATCATTTGTTAACCTTCGCGCTCACATTTTGTCTTATCACTGATTTATTCTCCTTTTCAGACCTCTTTCTTTCTCCATCCTTATACCATTTCAACCATTACCCATGAACAAACCAACCAACCAAACGAAGCAAGAAAACCCACTCACACGCTTTAAAAATGTGGCTGTTGCAGATTAAATCTAGCAGTGATTAGCCGTTTAGACAATATTTTTAATACACGATCGCAACAGCGACCTCTTGTGTTCAAAAGAGGCATTTATCCCCCTAATGTCACAAGCGCAGGCACATTTTTTGACCTTTTGTGAATTTCTACGTCGGGTCAAAAATAATTCCTTATTGAAAGTGCCATACTAATGAACCTCCTCGGGGAGCAAATAAATGGAAGACCTTGATGGACCACGCATACAAAAACACGTGTAACTTTAAAAATGTGCCCGATCTTAATTATAAACATCAAGGGGGTTTACAAGTGACTTTAATATAGAGGGGTCTTTTCTGGGCCGGGCCCATGTGTTCTTTTCCCAGAGATGATCTGTATTCTTCTCCATTTGTCTAAACACGAAGAGGATTACAATCAGGAGTCCATTTCTGAAATACTGCTTCTGTTTTCCAGTGGAACAGCATTGTTTGTTTGAAAATAACCCAATCTGGTTTTAATTCTATTACTACCACCACCCCTCTTTTTTTTTTTGGAAATACTTCTGGCGGAGGTGATTGAATTTTAAGCTTGATCTTTGTAAATGATGTGCGGTAAGCGAGAAACCTGTCTCCGCCCAACAAATCAGGATTGGGAAGGAAAGGAGGGATTTGAGGCTTTGATCAAGCTTCCCTCTCCCCCCCCCACCAGCTACTGATTTGCTTACTGTGTATTCGATTCGCGTTCCTGTGAAGGCAAAGCTCTATATTTAGCCAGCATCAGAATCGGGTTTAAGGGAGTGGAATAATGAGTGGAACTGCCAGTTTCAATGAGTAAGGTATTTAGAGGAAAAAGGCTGCCGCAGGATCTCTTTTATGATACCAATAGACACGTGATTGGGAAGACATAAAACAGGATTTGTACGTATTTTAGACACTTCCGAAAATCTGTTATTTCTGTTTGTTCCTTGTACTTTTATTTCCTTATTTATTTACTTGGGGAGGGGGGAAGGGGGAGAGGGGTCGTCTTCTGACAAGTGTATGGCAATACAAGCAATCAATAGCTTTCACCACGGTCAGGGACTCCGTTGAGATTATGTGCATTTAAAAGAAGCAGCGATTAACCCTTTACATTCCATAAAGAATGTGTATCTATTTATACATACAAAGGCACAGGTATGTATTTTGATAGCGGTAAAACTGCAGTAGATGCATCCACTAAACAAAATAATTACAGCACTTGTCTCAGAAGACAACATCACCGTTGTTGTTTTTTTTAAATATATATCTCCACGAATGTAAGGGCAGCCAGTCATTTTGATTTTAGTAAAGGGATGCGGTAATTTAATTCACAACTGGACTTTGAGCCTGAACTTGAATTGTGCAGACACTGCGTTGAATCCTTGTTATATTTTTAATGAATGAGACTTGCCTTTTAAAATGCTAGACCGATCACCGGATCTAATCTAGTCTTTCGGCGTAAATGTACGAGACTAACGTTTGTATTGACATTCTATTTTATTCAGACGGTAGAGGAAAGTCTCCGCAGAGACAATGTTTGATTCTTTGCTATAGATTAGATTCTCGCGGAGTATATTTGTGTTTCACTACAACACTCCCGTAAAATACACATGCGGAGAGAGTTATCCGACAGTTTATTCAAGCCTTAAGAATTGACAGTGTGGACTAAGGTCAGTTTAAAACTTTTCTGTAACGCTTGGGACCAGACAGACGATTCTAAAACAGAGCGGATTGAATCTGTCGAGGGGATTTGGACTCCCGAAGGTTCAAATTTATTTTAATTGCATCATGGAATCCGGGATGTGAATCAGGCTTGTGCCAATGAAACATGCTGAGAAAGGGTTTTTGTAATATTGAAATACAAAACAATGCAGCGGAGAAATCAATCATGAAATTTATTAGATTCTCCGGAGAATAGGGCTTGATTCTCCAGAGGAGTGCGATCTTTAATCTTCAAGCCCTGGCGCTGAATGTTCAGAAGAAATGTACCATATCAGCACTAAATCTATCAAAACACAAGAAAAACTGTTAGTGGCTTTCTGGAAGCTTAGAGCCTTCTCGAGTTAATAATACAATACGGTTTATTAAATCGTCCAACCACTTAAAGAAGTAACATCCCTTCCCTACCAGATCTGACAGCTTTAAATCTATCACTAAACCGGGCAGCTAAAACGTCCCTAGGTTTAATCCAGGCAGAAACGGGAAATCTATAAACAAAAATACATGGAGGAAAGTAACATCTTGCACTGGGGCAAGAAATTTCATCAAGCCCTCGTCCAAAAATGTTCCTTTCCAATGGTCAGATTGGTTCAGAAGCGAATGCTTTAAAATGAGATAATCTCAAGGAAAGGTTTAAATACACAGATTTGGTCAGTGAAGTGTTACCTATACTTAGTATCCACTGGAAGCGATCGAAAACGTAGCTTTGATATTTATTGCTTTAAACTTTCCCCTTTGTTATCTTTCCCCACGCCAGGAAGTGTACGAGTAAAGGAAATAAATCGGGGACCTTGTCTAGAAATACGTGGGAAGAGCGTGTGTGTGTGAAATTTTAGAGTCTGATTTGCAGTCGTTACTCAGGACAGTTTCCCATTGACTACAATGGGACTAAGAACCGCGGGATCTGGCCCTTTTGTGGCTTAAATATGCCAGAGAAAGAGAGAGAGAAGGATGGGTGTTTGTCATCTTAGTCCCTGGCACAAAGACATACATCAACTCGAACTGATGAACTCTTTGCTTAATAACTAGACAAAAATACTTTGAAACCACATCTTCGCTTGTAAAATTACTGATATACCGATAGGTAGGGAGCAACTAGTGAGGAACAGAGGGAAGGGATCAAAATGCAAAAAGCTGTTCTCATCCATTTTCCTGGGGGTTGAAGGGTGGGGTGGGGTCCGCAAACATGTACAGTTATATTTAATCATGCTTCATCATAACACCCCCACGCACAAAGCCTAACCAAGTGCTCTTTATAATATGGTCACTTTTTCAAGTAAATGAGCCATCTATCCCATCCCTTTAAAACCGTGAAAAGTCATGCATTTGAGAATGGCTTTGGGTACAAAAAGTGAATTCTAGATCCCGACCCACTGTTGCTGAGTAGATGACCAAAGAAGTTTGTTTTGAGATTTTTGTAGGTAATGGACGCTCAAAGGCAGAAACAACTTCCGAAACGGGGCCTTAAACCAGTCAATTAACAAAAGAAAAGAAACGCATTGTTTTTAAGATAAAGTATAATCTTTAAATTTTAAAGGGAAACGTGTGCTAATTCTGCGTCCTTACATATTTGCTAAATAATTCTCTCTGCTTTCTCAGAAACAAGCGTGATCACAGGCTCGGGAAAGTCAGCTTTGAGAAGCCCTGCCAGGATAACAGTATATTGCAACTATTGCAACTTGGAACATTGGTGTATACTTTGGCCACTGTGATGTGGAACAAGTCATTGCACACAAGTGTGTATGGGAGAGAGAGAGAATTGGGGAACTTTAGCGAGAGTGCAGAGATCAGGGCTGAAGTTGATAGGAAAATATCTCAGTTCTTAGACAATGAGCCATAACTTACAGAGGTAGGAATTTGAAAGCTAAACTTAATACCTTATTAGTACTTATCGTTTCCACATCCCACATAACAGAATTTTTTGATGGAAACGGGAGATAGTTTCTGATTTTATCGAAGTGGAGAGTATATTTTGAAAGTGTATAAACTATCTGAGTCATATCTATGCCTGTTGCGTTACAAAGAGCTTCTTTAGTTAAACAAATGATGCTTTTACCTTAAGCAATTAGGCACCGATTTTTGGAGCTTCCAAAATCTTTGTTAAATCATCCCTATTGAAAGCAACACTCCCGGTTTTGCTTTCCAAACGATCATTCGCCTGTTCAGTGCATCAGTTGTCTTTTCTTAATACATTTTAAAGCTGAGGAAACAAAAAAGGCAGAAAGGATATTATAAGTAAAGGAATAAATCTGTATATGAATCAAGACAATTAGTTTGATAATTGGTTATGGGATCTTTGATTGACAGGTGTTGATCTGTTGTACTGCCTTAAGCCTTATATACATATGTCACTGGGATTTGGTCCTTATACAGGTATATTTTATTGCATAAAACTAAAATAAAATTAGCATATATAGCCTTCTAGTTCTTACTGAATTATTTGATTTACCTATTTCAAATAAACACATATTTATCCACACACAGTTTAGACAGATAGTTTCAAATAAATTAGCTGACTTAATACAATAGAAATATGTATAAAATCATGAAATGTTGCCCCTTTAAATTGGCTACTGTTGACTTACAGCTTGGAAACATAAATCTTGCAAAATCAGTGACCAAATAAGTGTTAGTGAGAGTCTTAAGGGAGGTGAGGTTTGGACTTGGAACAGTTAAAGCTTATTTGTGCCTAACCTACACCATTATTGTACATACAAGGTGTGTTCGTGCGTGTTTGTATGGATACTCACACACACACACACACACACACACACACACACACACACACACACACACACACACACACACACACACACACCAGCATTACATAAGTTTATTATAGTCTAAGGAGAAGACAAAATCACCTAACGCCAGCATTACAAGCTTCTAAACTGTACATATGGAAAACACAAATTTGTTACAGTAGCTAAACATGAAATAAAAAGATAAAGAAGAATCCTGAGAGTAAGAAGTGTAATCAACATGTTATCTTTGTGAACTAGAGATGAACAACTGCTTCTCATTCAACCATCTCTGATTCATGAAAATAAAAAGTGTAGTTTTATGTCCTGTCCACTGTTCTGTGGTCTCTGTTCTGAATTGTGGCAAATAAAAACCTTCAATAAATCATAAATCATACATTAAGACTGGCCATGCACAACATACGTATAGCTTAGCATTTTTCCCCACTAGTGGGACATATACCATCCATGATTTATGAAGATGAAAGGTATATCATATCACCATATTGCGTTCTATATGGATATGTATAGATATAAAAAGGGAATGAGCATTAGGGCAACAGATACAGCTGATACATATGTTGCACATTAATAACATTAATGTGGAGTATATAGCCATTATTAGAGCCACTTGTGGCTTTGTTTCTTTGTAATTCTGTGCTCCGCCCAACCTCATGGAAATAAATGTATCAGAGATAAATGCAGCGAGATCTCAAGCCTGTCATCGTTTGTTCTGTCTGTATATGATGTATATTTGTACATGTATGGTTATTTGCATACATATCTAGTGATTCATCAATTTCTATTCCATACAGCTTCTGTTTCCCCATGTAAACAAACATTAAAGGATGAACTCCACATCTGAAGAAACTTTATGCATGAAATATGTTATAGGATCATATTGTTTTGCATACCAGGAAGCTGTGTATAACTACATTCTATTATGTTAATATGATAATTTATCATATGTTCGAGTTACAGGTTTGGGTCACTGTGCTATTTTCATCATCTCTATTTTCAGAACTGATTTCATAGCATGTCGGATATTATCCAGTATGAATCGTTAGCCCCATAACAATAAGAAATGTTGGTCTCCAGAGTGGCACAAAAAGAAAATATGTGTTTCATAAGCCTGGTCAGTAAATGGCAAACTTCAGGAAAATATGTGCCAAATGGTATTTGATGACATTCCCTACAGTATGTGACCTTAATCCTGTTCTAGAAAGAGGTGCAAGCAGAACCAGCAAAGGGGCTGCTGACGTGGCCAAGGGTAAAGTGTGTCTCATCCCCATTGTAGTTGGGAGCGCTTAATTGAACGGAGGTAAGAAAGGTGGTAATCATCAGAAGGCCACACCTATGTGCATGCTGTGTGGTGGGAAGAAGCTTGTGTGCATGGAGAAGTAAAAAGATATAGGAATAAGGATTTAAGAAAGTGGAACTAGGGAAGGAAAAGGGATGAATGAAGTAGGGAAAACAAGAGAGGAAGGGGTGGAGTGGAATAAGTAGAGCCAGAGAGGCGAAGAGGTGAACTAAGATCTTAAACTGATTCCAGTGCCAAAGGGAACAGAAAAGAAAGAAAGAAACAGATGGTGAGGGGTGAAATAAAGGAATGAGGATGACAGAATAAGAAATGGAGAGAGGAGAGATGAGGAGAGATCAGGGGATTAAAGAGGGAGGGAAGGGCAGGGAATGGGAGATAGTGTTTATGTTTACGTTTGGCATCTGAGGCTGTGCCAAATCTGATTTTCTTTCTTCCTTTCTTTCTTTCTTTTTTGCGTTAGACAGCGAAAGTTTCTCCATTTCCCTTCTAACAGAAAGCATTTGTCTGTTTAGATTCTTTTCAACAAACACGCCTAATATAAATGACAAAACGTAAGTATAAACATTTATTTGTTATGCTTGGATTTGCATAGCATTTTCTCTTTTCCTAAACATGGATTTAAAAAAAATTAAAATAAAATACTGTTGTTTCAGAAAAAACTTCTCTGTAGGTCAGAGAGTATCCCTGGTTTGCACATGTGCAGAAACTAACAGGCCTATAAAAGCTTGATGTGAATCAGCACTACCCCATAAAAGGTCAGCTACAGCCAGAATCAAGCTACTTTTAAAAGGCATCTACCATGGAGAAGAAATATGAGACAGACAGGAACAGTATAGAGGGGAATAAGTATTAATCAGTGCAAAAGACAGAGGGAACAGAACAGAAAATTCTGCCAAGCTTTAATACTTCTCTACTAATATGTTCAACAATAAACATACATCCCACACAGACTGATTGGCTAAGGTCAGGTTGATCTTAGCTATGTAAAAGGAAGCAGCTGTCAACTCTGGCACACGGCAGATGGAGAATTCTTATCAGATTTTTTAAAACCTGAAATTACTTTTTTTTTAATTTAGAAATTGATTTGCTGTATGACACAAGAAACCCTAATACTGGAACCACATGTTGCACTGCACCATCTCCCACCCATGTGTGGCAAGATATGAATGTTTTTATTTGTTGCTATATTTTGTAATACTTGCATTTTCAAAGATAATTGGGGTCAGCCTCATTTATTGTCAGCATCCTGTACATCTAGTTAGTCCGAAGCATAAATGTTCTTCTATTGATATTGAAATGGGGGGGGGGGGGGTGATAGTGTACACTTACAAAGTAGAGGGAAAAGATCTCTTCACTGCAGGAATTACTGGGTGAAATTCAATGGCCAGGGGCCATGAACATAGTGGTCTCTCGTGGCCTTAAAATCTATGCTCTTCATTTGGGGTCAACCAATGTAACTTCACTGATGTTAGTGGATATATGGCTCTTCACACCAGCTGCAGGTCTGGCCCTCTCAGTCCACAGATCTAGAAAAGGTTATGCCCACAAATTTCAAAACAAATATCACATATTTCATATGTACAAAGCATAAATATAGTGAAAACATTCATTTATAGGAATCACTGAAGAAGGATTTTAAAAATCAACATTCACTTTTTAACAATCATTTAATTATTGGCCTTAATGATAACAATACTTTCCACTCGCACATTGCCTTTTAACAGATTATCTCAAAGTGCTTTAAAGATTTATTACATTAGTTAAATATTAAAGGCCCCAGTCCTTGATACTGGGTTAGGAGTAAAAGGTGCTTAGGACTGGGCCTTCACACAAATAAGGACTGCAGGACTAGAATACATTAGATTAGTCATCACAACAGCTTTGTGAGGCAGGAAATTATTATTATGCCCATTTTACAGATGGGCGAAATCACAAAAAGTTAAGGGCCCAGTTCTACTGCAATTGTAATCAATGGGAGTTCTGCCACTGATTGAAATGGAACAAGGTTGTGTATTGACTAATATCACACAGTTAATTAGGGGCAGATTCCTCACTTTTCATAACTAAACAGTACTGCTTTTCCACTATTGCTAAAGTATGATACTGGATAAATTCTAGAAAATAAATACTCGCATTGAAATTATATATATGCATTAGAACCTGTTACAATGTTATGCTTTGCTTTGAGCTTCAATAATTATGCACTTAACAAAAGCAAAGCTATTGTACATACATCTTTTGCTGAGATTCATCAACATCTGTAAATATGAACTGCACAGAATCTTGAATTTATGTATATGTTGATCAGCAAGTAGGTAAAAACAAAAATCTTGACTCTGTTTAAGAAAATAAGAACATAAGAGCGGCTATACTAGATCAGAGAAATGGTTCATCTAGCCCTGCATCCTGTTTTCTGACAGTGGCCTATGCCAGATGCTTCAGAGGGAATAAACTGAACAGGACAATTATTGAATGATCCATCCTCTGGTTGTTTAGTTTCAACTTCTGGCAGTTGGAGATTTAGAGACACCCAGGGGATGGGGCAGCCTTGCTGACCAGCTTGTCTAATACCCATTAATGGAGCTATCCTCCATGAACTTATCTAATTCTTCTTTTAACACAGTTATACTTTTGGCCTTCACCACATCCCATGGTAATGAGTTCCACACGTTGACTGTGCATTATGTGAAGAAATACTTCTTTATTTTGTTTTAAACCTGCTGCCTCTTAATTTCATTAGGTGATCCCTGGCTCTTGACTTATGCGAGGGAGTAAATAACATTTATTCACTTTCTCCACACCATTCATGAATTTATAGACCTTTATCATATTCCACCTTACTCCTCTCTTTTCTAATATCAGCAGTGCCAGTTTTTTTAATCTCTCCTCATATGGAAGCTATTCTCACCCCTAGTTATTTTTGTTACCCTTTTCTGTACTTTTTCCAGTTCTAATAGATTTTTTTTGAGATAGGGCAACCATAACTGCATGCAATATTCATGGTGTGGGTGTACCATGGATTTATTGTGGCATTATGATATTTTTATCTAATTATTTATCCCTTTACTAATGGTTCCTAACATTCTGTTAGCTTTTTTGACTGCCACCGCACATGGAGTAACTATCCACAATGACTCCAAGATCTCCTTCTTGAGTGGTAACAGCTAATTTAGACCCTGCCATTTTGTATGTATAGTTGGGATTATGTTTTCCAGTGCGCACTATTTTTCACTTATCGACATTGAATTTCATCTGCCATTTTGTTTCCTTGGCATCTGGTTTTGTGAGATCCTTTTGTAGCTTTGAACTTAAGTACCTTGAATATCATTTACAAATTTTGCAACATCACTGTTTACCCTTTCCCCTAGCTCCTTTATGAATATGTTGAATGGCACAGGTTCCAGCACAGATCCTTGGAGAACTTTGCTACCTGTCACCACTGTGAAAACTGACCATTTATTCCTACCCTTTGTTTTCTATCTTTTAACCAGTTAGTGATCCCTGAGAAGACCTTCCCTCTTATCCCATGACCGCTTACTTTGCTTAAGATCATTTGGAGGGGGACTTATCAAAGGCTTTCTGAAAGTCCAAGTACACTATATCCACTGGATCACCCTTATCCACATATTTGTTGACACCCTCAGAAAATTCAAATAGATTGATGAGGCATGAATTTACCTTTACAAACGCCATATTGACTCTTCCCCAACATATTGTGTTAATCTATGTATCTGATAATTCTGTTCTTTACTATAGTTTCAACTAATTTGCTGATACTAAAGTTAGACTTACCAGCCTGTAATTGCCAGGATAGCCTCTGGAGCCTTTAAAAAAATTGGTATTACATTAGCTATTCTCCAGTCGTCTGGTTCAGAGGCTGGTTTAAGTGATAGGTTACATACCAGATATTGGTAGTTCTGCAATTTCATATTTGAATTCCTTCAGAACTCTTGGATGAATCCAATCTGGTCCTGGTGACTTATTACTGTGTAACTTATCCATTTGTTACAAAATGTCCTCTACTGACATATCAATCTGGGACAGTAGCTCAGATTTGTCACGTAAAAAGAATGGCTCAGGTGTGGGATCCTCCCTCACATCCTCTGCAGTGCAAACCGATGCAAAGAATTCATTTAGCTACTCTGCAATGACCTTGTCTTTGCTGGATGCTCCATAAGCACCTCTGTCGTCTAGTGACCACACTGATTGTTTAGCAGCCTTCCTGCTTCTGATTTCTCCCCATTGCTTTACAGTGTAAAAAATAACCCGAGACTCTGTGGTTATTGACCCAGTGGACTCTTATGTAGTTAGATCACAATTCAGCAAGTCACTTAAGCATGTGCCCAACTTTAAGCTCATGTCTCCATGAAGTCAGTGGGATTATGTTCAAGTTTAAAGTTAGGCTGAATGTTTAAGTACCTTGCTGAACCCAGGCCTCTATCATCTTTACATATTTACAAGATTGCTTACATATTATTGTGACAATAAAGTAGCAATTTTTGTGACTTTGGGTGAAATCCTGCCCTTACTCCTAGGAACCACACTGGGGAAAGAAAGAGGGAGAGGAGCAGAGCATAACCAGCTGCGTGTTAATGAAAAACGAGAGCCATCCTGCTGCTCTTTTGAAAAGAAGCAGCATGAATATCCACAATAGCAGCAGACCATGTCCCCTTGAGTCCTAGATTTGGATCCTGCCCTGCTTCTCACTATCACTATCTCCTAAAAGCACAATTCAGGCCACTGAGGGCAGAATTTGGACCTGTGTTTTTAACAGCCATTATTTTTATTTCACTGATGAGCTGAATTGGTATGTCTCTGTAACAATAGTTACAGAGACATACAGTTTCTGGAAATGTTCTGACAGGGAATCCCATTGACCATCTTTGTTTCAACAGTAGACTTCCTCTACTATCCAAGAGAAAGTACATTTGGACTAAGCAATCTTTTCCCATACATGAAGAGGAAGGGTACTGATTATCCAGATTATTTGATTACCCTGATTTACAATGATTTTACTTCAGAATAACTTCATTGCTTTCCTTGAAGTTACTCCCAGTTTACGCTAGTGTACATGAGTGGAGTATCAGGCTCAAAGAGCCTAAGTAATGACACAGTAAGGACAAAGTCTAACAGGCCTGTTTGAATCTGATTGATTTCAATTTGCTGGGATCTGTGTGAAATTTTGCTTTCTGTTTTTGAGACAAGGCAGTTAGTTTATGTGGTTCTGCAGTACCTAATTTCATTTTGAATTTGGAGGCTCATGGGAACCCCAAAACTCAAAGAGAGTTTCTGGAACTGGCAAGTTTTGCCTGGTTTCAGGGGAATAACTGTAAAGTAGCTGAATGTTGCAAGGCTCCATAAAATATTGATCAGAAATCAGATAAGATTCTTTTGGATGTTGGCCCTTGTTTGCAAACCTGGCCCAACTTCAGATCCTGCAAACCTTTCCCTCTGTGAGTAATTCATATTCAAACAGATTTCAGGATCCAGTTGCATAGAAATGTAGATCTGAAAAGGACCTCAAGAGGTCATCAAATCCAGCCTCCTGTGTTGAGTCAGAAGCAAGTAAATCTAGACCATCCCTGACATGTCTTCATCCAACTTGGCCTTAAAAATCTCAAATGATGGGAATTTCACAACCTCCCATGGAAGCCTATTCCAGAGTTTAGCTATTTTTATAGTTTTTCTTAATTTAAATCTCCCTCACTGCAGATTAAACCCATTCTTGTTTACCTTCAGAAACATGGAGATCAATTGATCACTGTCCTCTTTCTAGCAGCCCTTACCATATTTGAAGACTATTATCAGGTCCCCACTCAGTCTTCATTTTCTCAGATCTAAACATGCCCATTTTTTTTAACCTTTCCTCATAGACCAGGTTTTCTAAACTTTTTATTATTTTTGTTGCTCTTCTCTGGATTCTCTTCATTTTATCCACATCTTTCCTGAAGTGTGGCACCCAGAAAAGGACAAGGAACGCCGGTTGAGTCCTTACCAGTGTTGAGTGGAGCAGGAAAATGCCTCTCATGTCTTACACACAACAGGCCTTTTAATACACCCCAGAATAATAACAGCCTTTTTCACAATTGCATCAGGTGGTTGACTCATATTCAATTTGTGATCTACTATAACCCTCAGATCCTTTTCAGCAGTACTAACATCTACACAGCTATTTCCCATTTTGTAGTCATGCATTGGATTTTTGGTTCTTAAGCAAAGTACTTTGCACTAGTCTTTATTGAATTTCATCTTGTTGATTTCAAACCAGTTCTCTAATTTGTCAAGGTCCTTTTGAATTCTAATCTTGTCCTCCAAAGTGTTAGCAATCTCTCGCATCCTGGGATCACCCTCTGCTCTTAAAAGCATAGTCTCTACTCTATTATCCAAGTCACTAATGAAAATATTGAAGAATACCTAATTCAGGACTAACCCCTGTGAGGCTTCAGTAGATACCAATGATCCACTGTCAAACTAGAAGAGTGGAACTACTCTATGAGAATGGTCTTTTAACCAGTTATGCACCCACATTAGAGTAATTTCATCTTGACCACATTTCCCTAGTTTGCTTATAATGTAGGACTGTGTCAAAAGCATGACTATGCAGTACTTGGATGAGTAAGGTTGAGCCAGGTTCAGGTTTGTACTGAGACTTGGTTTTGGGCCTTAGCTTGGAAATCCTTATTCTGATGACTGAACACATATTCATGTGAGTGGTCCCACTGATGTTGATGGGACTACTGATATGTATGGTTTGGTTTATTCACATGGGATTGGGCCATTTGTTATAAAGGTTTATGTGAATAAAGGTTGTAAGACAAAGCCCTTGATATATATATTTTTTCTTTTTCATATATACACTACAAATGTAAATCTTTTTAAAAAAGTCACAAACCAAAGCACAGTGCTATCATTAGCATTTCTCTCCAGCATTAGTTGAGTGTATTTTTAAACTGTGTCTGGTTTCAGAAACAAAATTTGTAATAGCTACTTAAAATTGTACTTAAGACAAACCCAATTTGTTCTGACAATTAACAAAAGTGGTTTTTCAGAAAAGAAAATAAGGACTGGAAATGACTCAGATACAGTCAAAATACTGTTGAGAATGGAATTCTTAGGCTTAAAATATATCACAAAGATGAAGTATAATTTCATGAATTCTTTAATGTCATCTTCATTCAAGCTATGATGGCACTAAATAAAGATGGAAAAGCAGTAAGAATGGGACAGGACCTGGAAAGGTGCTAAACGACATCCTAAACAAACTATAGCATCTCTGTTTTGGTTTACAATGAAGGATGACCATGTAACTAGTTTAAGTGTATACAATGATATTCTGTAATTGCATTGGGAACCAATATGGACTAGTATAGGCAGTTATATGCAGTAATTGTGTGTGTGTGTAGTTTATGTGTAGTTATATTTTTTGGATTTTCTTTGTCTTTTTTCACAAAACAGAGTCCTCTGCTGGGATGACAGCAGAACTACCCCCAACACCATCCCCCCACATAAAGTCCTCTGCTTCCTTCCTTCAGCTTGCCCAAAGACAAGGAGCCAGGGCTTGAGGAAGAGAGGCCCCAGCCTGCCTGAAGAAGAGATGTGGGATCCCCTCACCACCTCAATGATTTTTTAGTTAAAGGCCTGTATCACCAGCTCCTTAAAGCAGAGCATGTGGCCATGAGGGTGGAGGGAGAGAGGTTCAAAGGTCTGTGTATGGGATCTGACTATGGCCCTGGATTGTCTTAATGGAATCCTGCCTGTTCAGTCCATCTCTGAACCGTTTTCTTTCTTTTCACTTTTTGTACTATTTTCTCTCAAATTCACCCTTGGACTAGCTATGGGTTTTGTGGAGTGCTACACAGGATTAGAGAGGAGGTGGCCTTGTGGCTCAGACGCTGATGCAGGTTTGGGCAGCCTTAAGGGCCACCTTCAGTTGCAACCCCTGCTGCTATCGCCTGATTGGATGCTGAGGCAACAGAGAATAGATGAACGGGAGGGATACCCTGACTGCATCTTCCTCCACTCCCTGACCATCCCTTAACTTCACCCTTGAATGCCCCTGGCAGTGGGGATGTCACTGCATGGGGAGTTCAGTATCGATATTCACTGTAGTGGCCTCAATCTTGACCTATGTTCCTTTTATGCCAACTTTAGAGCAGCTGTTGTCTTTAGGCCACTATTGTCTTTCAAAGTCTTCCTGCATCACCCCTCTCCCCCAATATTCTAATACTTTAATACTCACTAGCCATATCAATGCTGTCAGGTAGATACATATTATTAGCTCCAATATATAGATAGAGCAATTGGGATAGAGAAGTTAGGTCCAGGCAACAGGGGAAAGCCAAAACTAGAATTCAGATGTCCCTTGTTTCTGAACCCCTAGTCTACACTGCTTCTCACATTATTGAGCTGTTCCCTATTTGATCAGAGGATCACTCACTGTTCAGCAGAGGTGGAGTTCAGCTGTGGCCTGATATCTGGGAGGGAGACTGTTGACCTTAGCACCATGAATGGCTGCCTAGGAAGCCCTGAGTCCACTGCAGCCACCAGCTAGTCTGGCATTCCTCCTCATTCCTCCTCCACCCAAACATGGAGATGTTGTGATCTTAACAGGGCAACAAAGAGTAACCCTGCAACACATAAGTTATTGAAAAAATCACAGTGACAAACTTCTAGCCTCAGCTATCAGTTTACATTGATTTTCACTGGCTTACATTTTCAAGGATATCATTGCAAAGAAACAGGACCTCTGTATTAAATGAAAGCTAAGATTATCCTTAACATTTACAGTATTCTGAAATTTGAGAAGAGTAGTAGGTATGGGCTTCGTGGGCCTGAGCCTGCAAATCCTTATTCATGTGTATAGGCCTTACTCACATGAATAATAGTTTGTAAGATTGGGTCTGCTGTGCACAAGGATATTGAATACATTGATATAATAGGCATCATGGAAACCTGGTGGACTGAGAAAAATCAATGGGACATGGTAATATCAGGGTACAAAATATATAGGAATGACAGAGTAGGTCATGCACTATATGTGAAAGAAAAGATAGATTCAAATATAGTAAAAGTCTTAAATAATGTATAGAATCTATATGGATAGAAATTCCATAGTTGAATAATAAGAGTACAGCCATAAAAATATACCACTCTTCACCTGACCAGGCTGTAAAATGCCAAGGGAGATTAGAGAGGCTACAAAGGCAGAAAATGCAATAGTAATGGGGAATTTCAACTATTCTCATATGACTGGGTATATGTCACCCCAGGAAGGGATGCAGAGAGAAAATTTCTAGACATCGTAGATGACTGCTTCTTGAAGCAGCTTGTCCTGGAACCCACAAAGGAAGAGGCAAGTCTTCCTAAATGCAGCACAGGTGAGCACAACTGAACTGCTTAGTAATAGTGACCATAATGTAATTGAATTTAACATCCTTGGATGGGGGAACTGCCACAGAAACCTGTCACGGTAGCATTTTACTTCAAAAATGGAAATTATGGAAAAATGAAGAAGCTAGTTAAATGGAAAAGAAAAGGAATAGTCACCAGAATAAAATGCCTGCAAACTGCAAGGAGATTATTAAAAACACTATAATAGAGGCTCAAATGAAATGTGTACTCCAAATAAATAAGTAACAACAGTAAGAAAAGCTAAAAAATGCCATCATGGCTAAACAGAGTAAAAGAAGTGGTTAGAGGCAAAAAGCCATCCTTTAAAAATTGGATATCAAATACTAGTGAGGAAAACAGAAAGAAGCAAAATCTCTGACAAGTCAAGCATACAAGTATAATTAGGCAGATCAAAAAAGAATTTGAAGCGCAACTAGCAAAAGACACAAAAACTAATAGAATTTTTTTTTTAAGTACATCAGACACAGGAAGTTTGCCAAAGAATCACTCAAGGAAGGTTTCAAACATGCATTCAAGGAAGACAAGGCTGTTGTGGAGAAGCTAAATGAATTCTTGTCACTAGTCTTCATGGCAGAGGATGTAAGGGAGATTCCCACACGTGAGCCACTCTTTTTAGGTGACAAATCTGAGCAACTGTCCCAGATTGAGGTGTCAGTAGAGGAGGTTTTGGAACAAATGAATAAATTACACAGGAATAAGTCACAAGGACCAGATGGTGACCAGTTCTGAAGGAACTCAAATATGAAATTGTAGAACTACCAAATGTAAATCAGCCTCTGTACCAGAAGACTGAAGGATAGCTAATGTAATTATTAGAAATGGCTCCAGAGGTGATCCTGGCAATTACAGGCCGGTAAACCTAACTTCAGTACCAGCAAATTAATTCAGTCCAGACTAGATAGAGATGAATCCTTCAAGATGCTGGAATGATACAACTAGAAGGAGAGAATGAGGTGACACCTGTGTCCCTCTTGTCTACCCCGAATTCACAGTCTGCAATGCACAGCTGTTTCTGGATTACCAGGTATCCAAGATTTCCAGGAGTGCCTTTTTCTGCTTTCATTTGTAAGAGGTTGAATCCCTTGCTCTGATATGGACCTCGCCACAGTTATTCATGCCTTTATGACTCCACTGGATTACTCCAGTGCTCTCTACTTGGTTTAGCTTTGAAGTCCACTTGCAATCTACAACTAGTTCACAACTCAATTTCTCATCTATTTAGCATTGCTAGCCATATGGAGCATATTACACCTGTACACTGTACTGGCTTCCAGTTTACTTCCAGATCAATTCATGGTGATGACTTTGATCTATAAAGCCCTACACGATTTGAGTCAATGCAACTGCAGAGACCAGTTTTCTCCCTATATACCATTTCAACATCTTAGTTCAGTTCTGTCTAGCCAACTCTTTCCACAATGTGTGTGCTACAGCAGTTGTGTGGCCTACTAAGTAGGGGATACATAGTATCTTTACTGCTGTTCACTGGTCAGTGATGTAGGATTCTGACCCCCCACTCACCCTCTGATTTTCACTGACTACCCCTCTTTGTCCCCCCCTACCCCAGCATGGCTTGTTTACTTTCAACGTGGCTGAATTAATAATGCATAATTTTTCCCTTTCCTGATATTTTGTGATTCTAAATGTAGATCTTAATGTCTCATTAATATAATTTCCTAATTCAAAGTGTGGAAGGTTGGTTTTGTATGAGAGTCTCCAGTTTTGAGAGCTCATTCTTGATCTTCTCCTGTTTGCTGTACAGGATACTGATCAGGTGGTTCCTCAGTTTCTTTGAGAGTGTGTGGCACAATATTCCACCATAGTAGTGTAGTATGTCAACTGCAATGGATTTTTTACCTTCAGTCCATTTGGTATGATATCCATCTGTTTGCACTTGGAGAGGAAGATGATGCATGACTGTATCTGTGCAAATTTTTTGATGAGGTTGATGGATTTACACTTCATATGGCTAAATGCAGTGCTTTGCATGATGTCAAGTATCAGAGGGGTAGCCGTGTTAGTCTGTATCCACAAAAACAGCAGGAGTCCGGTAGCACCTTAAAGACTAACGGATTTATTTGTCCATAAGCTTTTGTGGGTAAAAAACTCCACTTCTTCAGATGCTTGGAATGAAAATTACAGATGCAGTCAAACATATACTGACATACGAAGAGAAGGGAGTTACCTTACAAGTGGAGAACCAGTGCTAGTAGGGCAAATTCAATCAGGGTGGATGTGGTTCACTGTCAATAACTGATGAGGAGGTGTCAAGACCAAGAGAGGGAAAATTGCTTTGGTAGTGAGCCAGCCACTATTCCATCCCTATTCAAGCCCAAATTAATGGTGTTAAATTTGCAAATGAATTATAGCTCTGCAGTTTCTCTTTGAAATCTGTTTTTGAAGTTTTTCTGTTGAAGTATGGCTACTTTTAAATCTGTTATAGACTGTCCGGGGAGATTGAACTATTCTCCTACTGGCTTTTGTATTTTACCATTCCTGATGTCTGATTTGTATCCATTTATTCTTTTATGCAGAGACTGTCCAGTTTGGCCAATGTACATGGCAGAAGGGCATTGCTGGCACATGATGGCATATATCACATTAGTAGATGTGCAGGTGAATGAGCCCCTGATGGTGTGGCTCATTTGGCTGGGTCCTTGATCGTGTCACTAGAGGAGATATGGGGACAGAGTAGGCAATGGGGTTTGTTACATGGATTGGTTCCTGTATTAGTGTTTCTGTGGTGTGGTGTGTAGTTGCTGGTGAGTATTTGCTTCAGGTTGGGGGGTTGTCTGTAAGTGAGGACTGGCCTGCCTCCCAAGGTCTGTGAGACTGAGGGATCATTTTCCAGGATAGGTTGTAGATCGTTGATGATGTGCTGGAGAAGTTTTAGTTGGGGGCTAGTATCAGAGGGGTAGCCGTGTTAGTCTGGATCTGCAAAAGCAGCAAAGAATCCTGTGGCACTTTATAAACTAACAGATGTTTTGGAGCATGAGCTTTTGTGGGTGAATACCCACTTCTTCGGATGCATGTAGTGGAAATTTCCAGGGGCAGGTATATATATGAGGTTAGTTCAGTCAGGGAGGACGAGGCCCCGTTCTAGCAGTTGAGGTGTGAAAACCAAGGGAGGAGAAACTGGTTTTGTAGTTGGCAAGCCATTCACAGTTGGGGGCTGTATGTGACGGTTCTGTGTTTTCCTTGTTGGGCTGTCCTGTAGTAGGTGACTTCTGAGTACCTGTTTCACTCTGTCAATCTGTTTCCTCACTTCCCCAGGTGGATCTTGCATCTGAAGAAGTGGGTTTTTTACCCACAAAAGATTATGCCCAAATAAATCTATTAGTCTTTAAGGTGCCACTTGACCCCTTGTTGTTTTTGTGGATACAGACTAATACAGCTCCCCTCTGATACTAATTCAATGTGTATATGTTAGTCTGTAAGTTAACTGCACTGGAGATCTTGCTGTTCATGTATCCTAGAGTTTTGAGCCATTAGGGCTGTACTGAAATTTACCTAGTAATAATTATTCATCTTGAATTCCAGAAAAAATTCTGGTATTTGCCTTTGGCTGAATGATGTCTGTCCAACACCTATGCAGGTACAATTCCAGGCAGCGTCCTCCCTACAGTACATGTAACTTGGACAGCTCAACCACTTCTTCTTCCATGAAAATTATGATGGGGCTGAGTCAGTCCAAAGAAAGATGCTCCGCTTCATTCTGATACCTCCCTGTAACGGGTCATTTCTTCTTCCCTTGGCCACGTGGCCAGTTCATGTCAGAATCTGCCTCTACTGTTTTCCTGAGACCTCTCTTCTTCCTTCCTCCCACTGCAGCTCCTCTCCTGCCCACCATCTTATTTCCAACTATGCTCTCCATCCCTTGCCCTACACCTATGGGTGAATATAGGAACCCTGACAGACTGCTGATTAGAGATGTGCCTCTAAGCTCCAAGGAGGACACTGAGTTATTCCTCACTTTTGCAATCTCTATTTTAACACACTCATTTTGCCCCAGCTGAGATACTTTCAGTGCACTTCATTCAGCAATGGCAGGAAATAAATGATTTGCCTCAGTTCTCTCTTTCAGTTGGCCTTACACATTTCCTTTGCTTGATGTTGAGTGGCTTCTTTTATTTGTTATTTTAATGGATTCCTGTGGGCTGTCTATCTGGTTCTTGTATCAGAGGGGTAGCCATGTTAGTCTGGATCTGTAAAAGCAGGAAAGAATCCTGTGGCACCTTGTAGACTAACAGACGTTTTGGAGCATGAGCTTTCACGGGTGAATACCCACTTCGTCGGATGCATGTAGTGGAAATTTCCAGGGGCAGGTATATATATGCAAGCAAGCCAGAGATAACGAGGTTAGTTCAATCAGAGAGGATGAGGCCCTGTTCTAGCAGTTGAGTTGTGAAAACCAAGGGAGGAGAAACTGGTTTTGTAGTTGGCAAGCCATTCACAGTCTTTGTTTAATCCTGAGCTGATGGTGTCAAATTTGCAGATGAACTGAAGCTCAGCAGTTTCTCTTTGAAGTCTGGTCCTGAAGTTTTTTTTGCTGCAGGATGGCCACCTTAAGATCTGCTATACTGTGGCCAGGGAGGTAGAAGTGTTCTCCTACAGGTTTTTATATATTGCCATTCCTAATATCTGATTTGTGTTCATTTATCCTGTTCCATAGAGACTGTCCAGTTTGGCTGATTTACCTAGCAGAGGGGCATTGCTGGCATATGATGGCGTATATTACATTGGTGGACATGCAGGTGAATGAACTGGTGATGGTGTGGCTGATCTGGTTAGGTCCTGTGATGGTGTTGCTGGTGTAGATATGTGGGCAGAGTTGGCATCGAGGTTTGTTGCATGGATTGGTTCCTGAGCTAGAGTTACTGTGGTGCGGTGTGCAGTTACTGGTGAGAATATATTCCAGGTTGGCAGGTTGTCTGTGGGCGAGGACTGGCCTGCCACCCAAGGCCTGTGAAAGTGTGGGATCATTGTCCAGGATGGGTTTCCATTTCCATTTCCACGATAAGGTGTTCAAATACCAGTCTTGGGTGCATTATAAAAATATGAGTAGACAAACTGATGGATAAGAGAGAAAGATGACGATTACAAATCCAGACCTCGATCCTGCAATCTGCTTTGTACAAGCTGATCCCTGAGCTGAGTGAAGCCTTACTGACACCTGGGCAGCTTAAAGGCCTGCCTATGTGCATCTGACTGCAGGTCTGGGGCTGTGATTTCCATTTCTGCTGCAGTGCACTGATACTTTAGGGCTTTCTCTTATATTTTAAACTAGATATACTGACATTTATGAGTAAATTTGTTAGAGTAGTGAGAATGTTTTAGCCATGTGACTCCCCAGTGGCTGTACAACAAGGCATTGGCTAAAGCCCTCATAACTACTCCAATAAATGGATCTATCTATCTATCTATCTATCTATCTATCTATCTATCTATCTATCTATCTATCTATCTATCTATCTATCTATCTATCTATCTAAAGGAAAGCATTTAAAATTTTTAGTTATTGTAGAAATCTTTAAACAAATGTTTCACTGGAATCCTATACACTATCATTCCACCATTAGAAGCAGAATACAACCACCTCACAGGTAAACTTTAACCAGATTTGATAGTGTCTCTTTTTTTCCTCTATGTATTTCAGCTCCTGTACATTTTCATCTGTGAGTATGCAAGTTCCTTAAGAAAATGTTTACTTAAGTTTGACAGTTGGCAGTTTGTCAGAACCAAACCAAACCAACTTCCTGAAGAAGGACATTATTTTGCATGTTCCCTGCTGATTGGTGAATGTGTAATGTTTTACTTGAAATTCTAATTAAGTTTAAATTAAAATTCTTTAGGTTTTTAATAGGAGAGAAAACTTGTTGGTGCCTCTTTCAGTTAAACATTGTATTTGCCAGCCTGCCTGGTCCAAACCAGCTTCCATTTCCACACTTATATTGTTATTTTAGTGTGGGTTTTTCATTCTGGGACTTTAGGAAAACTATACTATTCAAATAATCTCCCCCTTCTCCAATTAAAACTCTCTCCTTTAGGTTTAGGGTCACATGAATTCCAAGAATAAATACAATACCCCCTGTAATTTGCACATACTTGGTGCTCTGAAATTTTTCTCAAAAGTTTGCTAGGCACACACTATACATTCATCCATGTACATAAGTAGATTATTACATTACACTTTAATATAGGGTTAGATTGTATCCTCTGCTACAGCCCATTTGTGTTGTTCTAGTGGCAAAAAGGGGTCATAAATGTGGCCCAGTCAGACAGCTGATGTGGGAATCCCCAAATGTTTTAGGTTTACTATATTAGCTGTATACCTCCCCCATCTCATAACCTCCACCACAGGCCGTGTGTCAGCAGCACCCTGGAGCTTCAGCTGGTCCTTTGTGGGTGCAACAGCCTCTTCAGCTGCTTTAAGCTGTGCTGGGTCCCTAGGATCGGGGCAACAGAACGATGGCATAAATCCACTTGTATCCCTCCCCCATCCCCCATGCTCTTCTCTGATCGCAGTTCAGCTAGAGGATCAGAGTCACATGTTTTCCATCTGTGTAGTTTCTTTCATAACGTTGTGACTAAATTTTATCCTACATGGAAATGAAAGGCTGGTATCACTGGCCTATTTCTCAGCTATGTAATAGATGTACATATGACCTCAGAACGCTGAGAGATTATTTTCACAGATCTCTGTTTGAAGATCTGGATGTGATAGAGGTTATCAGACCCAGGCTTCTCCTAGGCAAAAGCCAAAGATGTAGTAAAGTGTGGAATTGGAAAAGTAACTCATGAAACTCCATGTGGTTCATTGCATAGAGCTGTCAAGGCATTATCCCCTTGGGAAGCATGAGTTTAGAGTGGCAGTTGCTAGGGATTCTGAGTTATACAGAGCCCAAAGATGCTCAAGAAATCTCATTCTAGCCCTGCCTATCTCAGGGAAACTGTGGACAGTTCTGGCTCCACTTACTACACTGCTTCAGAACTCCCACACTTTACATCACATGAGACCACTGGGTGCCTGGTTATACCCCAAAAGACTCTGATCATGGTTCATTTTATCCCTTCTACTATTGTGTATTAAAGGAGCTAAACAAGCAGCTAGTGTGGCTGGTAAGTGGGGTATATATAGGGTGACCAGATGTCCTGTTTTTATAGGGATAGTCCCATTTTGGGGGACTTTTTCTTATGTAGGTGCCTATTACCCCCATCCCCTGTCCTGTTGTTTTTCACAGTTGCTATCTGGTCACCCTAGGTATATAAGAAGCAGACTTCAACCCACACAAGACCACAGGTAAATTTTTCCTCTGTAATGCATAATCCATAGATCTTTAAATGAGGGAGAAGGGGGTATATTTATCTATTGAGTTAAAATGTCCTTCACTAAAATCAGAAGTCCACTAACGTTCCCTTCATATTTATAAATATTCCAATTCTCATTTTAACCCAAATTGCATAATATAATCCTTGTAAGCATTTGGGGCCAAATACTGTTCTCTGTAACATGGGTATAAATACTGTTTAACTCCACTTAAATCAACAAAGTTACTCCAGCTATGAGAGCAGGAATTGGCTTTTGGAGTCTCATAAGGTTAATTCTCAGCTCTCTGCTCTTTTTTATGTACCATATCAGTCATCTTATTTAATTACTTTTAAACATAACTACATGTTCCATTTTCACACTGATGACACTTAATTGAATGTATCTTTTGACACCTTTAATGATTCCTCACACTCTGCCTTGACTTAAACTCAGGGCTTTGTCTCTTCCTTCAGAAGAACATCTCAAAGACAGGACTGCTTTCTTAGAATAAGAAGAACTTCCCCAAAAACCCTTCTCTGTCCTTAACTCTCACCTCCCATTTGCCTCCACTGCTTCCACTCTTGGATATGCCTCATTGTCCCTGAATTTTCCTTCTCCTTTTGTGCCTCATAGAATGTAGGGGTTAGTAGATAGATTTAAATTATACTTCCCTTGAATTATGCTGCCTGAAATCTATTTCCTGCAAAACAATCGGCATTTATTTGACTGTTGCATCTCCCTTCTCTCAAATATTCCCAATTTTCTGGTCTCTGGAATACAAAATGCTGCAGCCTGCTTTCTTACATATACCAAGAAATTTGACCATACCATTCGAAGCCATAAATAACTCTATTGGCTTTCCATAGATTTCAGAATCCAGTTCAAAATTACTCTCCTTGTTTGACAAACTCCCTGAGAATTTTCTACAGTTTATATCATGGATATTTTGTATATCTCTGTTCTACTCACTGCTCCTTTCACTCATCTAGCATCTGCTTTCTCTTTGTCCCTTCTCAGAATCTCACCATTGCAGGTGTGAACGCCTTCACCTCTTCATCCTTCCTGCATTTCTCTGCCTTACCAACTTCCCCTCTTTTCAAACCTCCACAGGATCAAACCATGTTTTTAGCAAGTTCTGAAGTTGCATTCAAGTTTTCTTGAACTAAGCCTATCTCAGACCTTAAGGAACACTCTACCCTTCTCAGGATATGCCTGTGGGAGACTGATTTATCCTTATATTCACTTCTCAAGGAAGAGCATTTTAGGGAAATATTGGAAGAGGTAATGGTACATCCTTCCAATCTCATGGATCCTGGAGATATGACAGGAAGGGAACCCTAGTGCTGAAGAAAAATGACTTGTATGCTGCAGATTTTCTATCTCTCCTCTCCTGGGGATGCATGACTCCTGCAGAATTCTGTTTTTATTGGGCAGCTAATCTGTGCCTGCACAAGTCCCCCTTCTCCCACTCCTAAGAGTAGTGGAGAAATGAAGACTGTAACTACTGCTCCAAGCAATATTAACTTAGGCACAGAAATCTGAAAACATATCTGTCATAACCTAGTCCCAGATTTGGACCTTAGCGTCCAAAATATGGGGGTTAGCATGAAAACCTCCAAGCTTAGTTACCAGCTTGGACCTGGTAAAGCTGCCACCACCCAAAAAATTAGAGTGTGTTGGGGCACTCTGGTCCCCCCAAAAACCTTCCCTGGGGACCCCAAGACCCAAATTCCTTGAGTCTCACAACAAAGGGAAATAAACCATTTCCCTTCCCTTCTCCCTTCCAGGTGTTCCCTCCCTGGGTTCCTGGAGAGATACACAGAAGCAAGCTCCGTGAATCTAAACAGAGGGATTCCACCCTCTCTATTTCCAGTCCTGGAAAACACAAGTACTTCCCTCTTCACCCAGAGGGTATGCAAAGTCAGGCTAGTAAATCTAACACACACAGATTTCCCCCTGACTTCTTCCTCCCACCAATTCCCTGGTGGGCACAGACTCAATTCCCTGGAGTTCCCCACTAAAGAAAAACTCCAACAGGTCTTAAAAAGAAAGCTTTATAAGAAGAAAGAAAAATACATAAAAATGGTCTCTCTGTATTAAGGTGACAAATACAGGGTCATTTGCTTAAAAGAAATATGAATAAACAGCCTTATCCAAAAAGAATACAATTTAACACCTTTCAGCAACTATATCCATGTAAATACAAAAGAAAACAATAGAAACCTTACTGCCTTACTATATTTGTACTTACAACTTGGAAACAGAAGATTAGAAAGCAAGAGACAGAAATCCTCTCATAGCTGAGAGAGAGACAGGCACAAGACCAGAACAAAGAACTCAGACACAAACTTCCCTCCACCCAGATTCGAAAAAGTCTTGTTTCCTGATTGGTCCTCTGGTCAGGTGTTTCAGGTTACTTCTTTCCAGGTGTAAGAGACATTAACCCTTAGCTATCTGTTTATGACAATATCCACTACTGCTTGGCGGAGGGGGGCAATGATATAAAGTTATTCTTCAAGTCCCTGAAATTCCACAGAGTCCAATCCTCATGAAACTCCAGAGGATGGAGTTTTATTGCATTCCAGAGGAGAGATCAAGCCAGTTTCCCCTTTATGCCCTCTCAGCCAGTTCTACAGATATGGGTTCCTTCTGCTTGCAGAAGTATTGGGGACAATCTGGCCCCAAATATGTCCATTACAATGTCTTCCTTGCTTGGATGTAATACTTATATTCTGAGGAAGTAATGGGAGACCACTTATCTTTTTTAGGGCTCTTTTTGCCTGTACTCCCCCCCAGAGTATGGGTTTATTCATCCAACTTATTCTGGAGCCGCTCTAATGCCTGTTCTTAGCAATTTCAAAGTGAAGATTTGAGTGGAGAATCAAGTTCACAGTGTGATTAGGTACTATGGATGCAGAGTTCTGACAGTCACTTTCAGTTCTGGCTTATTATTCAAGCCTGCCAGCTGTTCTCAGATTTGAGTCTCTGCAGTCTGTCAGCTGTTCTCAGGATAGCCCAATTTAAGGCTTTTGTTTTGTTTTTGGTGATGTGGCCAAATTTCCAGCAGGGAAAAACTTAAAACTATTCAATTAATTCAATGCCCGACATGAGCTATTTCTGAACTTTCTCTAGTTATTTCCTTCAGTGAAGATACTCCAGATTTACACCCGTATAACTAAAAGTCTAATATTTCTCTGGTAATAGATGCATTAGAGTGGTAGTATATGTATCTATCTAGGTACTTCTATATAGCAACCATGACTATAGAAGCCAGCACATGCCAGATATCTTGGAATCCCCTTTGGCATGAACAGTGACATGTGTATTATATCAATAGGGATTAATAATGTGACTTTTTTAGCTTATACAAAGAGTGAAGATAGAACAGTGAAAATAGAAAAGTAGAGTTATTCTATTTGATCTCTTTTATATGAAAGTTCCTTCTCAGACACTTGGTATTTTTAGTCTTCTAAATCAAATGTTTTCTAATAGTTTTATTTCAAAAGTGAGTTCATAGAAGACAGTGGTTCAAGTGGTTAGGAAGGGTCAGTCAGGCCTTTCACTTCTATATCATTATTCTGGATATAGCCAAAGGCAGTTGTCTCCATGGCCCTGATTTTTCGGATTACTCATCTAAACCAACTTCTGCATCTGCACAAAGCCCCATAGAAGTCAGTAGGGCTGCACTTGGGTACAGAAGTCTGCCCACGTGTTAGGCCCAAAGCGGTCACAGTTTCAGGGCTGTTCAATGTCTGTGTGAAGTGAGCTCCATTTCCGATTGGACAGGTGCTCCTAACACAAACCTACCACCACAACTAGTACCAATTTGTCTGCCTTTTTAGTAATTGCAGGGCCTGAGCCTGGAGGCAGAATTCAGTGCTTCTCAACGGTATTCAGCACCTCAGAGAACAGGACCCTCAAAGAAGTCAATCAGTAAATGTGCAGTACTATCCCTGTCCCTCTAGTTCGGGTGTGAGACACATTGTTGGGGCAGTGAGAAGAGACCTGCATTTTTATTGCTCATATTGTAACTATTGCACAAGCACTACACTTACAGACATTTTAAAGCCTTAATACAGATCATCACAATATCTTCAATTAATGTCATATATAACTGTTCATGTATCAAATTAAAACCTATGTGCCATATCTTATTTAGTGGTCTTAACATATCTATTGCCATTTCAGTGCTGTAATTTCTGGCATTTGGTTCCCCAGGGTATATCTGGTAGACACAAAGTACAAGTAAGCCTGCAGGTTTCTACAGGCAAAGCAAGTGTCAATGTTATTGCTACACTCTGTTTAGTTTGAATGAATCTCCGTTATGTCAAGGATAGGATGCTTGTTACATCCCTAAAAGCCAGGGATCTAATGTAGACACCCAATATACATCAGTAATATTTTAAGAACTGTTTATTAAATAACAAATCTAAATCTCTTGCTTAAATAATAGAAATGTCAATGTATTTAACCTCTGCAAAGATTCCACTGAAATCCCAAAACATATCAATATGCTGATCTGAAATCTTTGAGAGAATCAATATCCAGTATCAGGAGCATTTATTCACGTTTAGTGCAAATAAGTTTTACTTTTTTCCTCAAAAAGACAATATAATTAAAACATTTGGCCTTTCAAAGCTAACATATAAAACATATATTTTGATAAAAAGGCAACATTTTCATATACTGTGCAAAAAACACTTTCTTCTTTTAAGAGTGTACTCAGCTGCAAAGCATCCTATTAAAATGCTGCTGAATATGAAATAAAAACTGGGCTTAAGTGTTCTGCTGATATCCAGTTTATTCACCCAGCAACCTTTGCTACAGGAAATAATAATGTAAAAAGAAGCAATCATTTTCTCGGACTAAAATTCCAAAAGCTGTCTCAGAACCGTCAAACTAGGATTTCATATATATACGAAATGTGTGGTCTTGAATACTATGGTATTTCAAAATGCCAGTGTTTCAATAACCCAGTGTAAAATAGAGCCATCTGCATTCTGTATGCTGAGAAAAGAAATAAAATTATATTTTAAGGCAACCATGAAACTGTGGCATTCCAAAAATGCCATATTGCAATGTGTCCTAGAGCATTAGATATCCATTAATCTTTTAGCAGCTTTTTTTGAACAGGGCATCTCTTTGAGTATGAATGCTTGTTTCCAAAGAACCATGCCCTTGTCTTAGGGAGGGGTTATGAAGACTACTGAAAAAATTCGTCGGAACACCGGATTTATAGCCCCTTCTCTTTTTCAAAATTTACCATGTAATCTTTAATCTCTGGAAAACTTTGATTTAACGTCATCTAAAAGATATTACTGTATTCCTACAGCAAACTAGCCAGAAGGCAGAATACAAGGGTGTTGGTAGGTGGATTTCATCCAAGATTTCCAGAGAAGACTTAATGTGATCTCCAGGCACAAAAGTGATAGTGTCACCTCCAAATCTAATTGCCAGAGCAGGAAAATGTACATTGTTATTTTTAGCACCATAGCATGAGTCCCAGGAGCCAGGCTCTGAGACTCACTGTTGCAGGTGGGTTTTTTTTGTAGTGCAGACATACCCTTTGTGTCATAAAATTACATAGACTGGCATATGTTTCAGTGGTTAAAAAAGCTGAATCATTGTAAGTATTACTTTAACAATTTGATAATTCGTTGAGTTAATAAGTATACTATCTGGACATTCTGTGAGCACAAAAATACACTCCCAGAGGATCACATTCTGATAACCTTACTCTTGTTGAGTAGTAGTTTGACTAGCTTCAGTGATTTAAATGGAACTGCTCTCAGAGTAAGATACCACACAACATGAATTAGGAACACCAGAAACTGACACTCTTCTCTTCCCAGGCAAACTCTGAAACAAACAATAATTTTTAACTAGCACCTTTTTAATTTAAGTTAACTTCTTTCAGTTTCAATAAATTTGTGCCCTTAATATTCTAGATACAGTATATTTGCTTCCTAGTAATCTTTACAGGTGTCTGCGTAGTCAATTACACAATATGCTCCTATTTTTTTTTCTTGAAGAATTGGGCTTGGAATGCCATGATTTCAAGATGTGAAACTGTACATAGTATGAAACAAAATCCATTAACTGAATGAATTTTATAGTGTTATGAGATTATATTTCATTTTATAATGTCAAAGGTTCCATAGGCAAAAAATTGCAACAGTTAAGAAGTATGACCTTTAAATTAGTCACAAGAAATTCAAGGCATAAACTTTAATATTAACTCATGAGCAGCAAGTTGTCTAAAAAATCTGGTAGAAGAAATGAATCCTGCAACCCTTACTCATGTGAGTAATCCTTGCTCACACATGCAGTTCCACTGACAGCTGGAACAAATCATATGAATGTGGATTATTCAGATAAGAATGAGTACAGAATTGGACCCTTTAATTGTGAAAACTCCTTAATATGTCAAGGATCCAGGACCCAGTTCAACAAAGCTCTTAAGCATATACTTAGCTTTAAGCTCATGAGTAATCTGACTCCTACTTTAAAGCATTTTCGCATGTGTTTTACTTCGGTGCTGATCAGGACCTCAGCTCCAAAGATAATTATATCTGTTCACACTTTTGTACAGTAAATAATGAAAGTAATATTGGTTATTATTATTTTTATTACAGTATGAATCATAGAGTCATTGATAGTTACTTTTTGAGCAATAACATTTGAAAATGTGTCTGTGGAAAAGGACAAAAATGATACTGAAGAGGATACACACCTTGACAATGCTTTGCTAATGGATGATTTCTAAATCATTTTCATAGTCACCTAAACTTATACCTATAAATGGTCGGAGATATAAATGCTTTAAGAATATTTTCTACAGCTTGGAGTGGCAATATGATGGCCAGACATGTTCACTGTGTAGCTATGGAAATTTTTGTACTAATACTTCAGATCCAAAGGCAGAGACGTGACAGGAGACAAATGTTACATCCTGTACTTACCCACAATTAAAAAAAAAGTTTGAAAGTTCCATGATTTTAATTGATTCACTGGACAGTTTAAAAAATTAAATTTTATTAGTATATTTTGTAAGAATGAAAAATAAAGCTATTAATAGAAGTCATTCAAAAATGGTGGTGTGTTTTTAACGTATTAAGTCAGTTCAACAAAGTACTTAACAACATGCTTAAGTCCCTTTTAACTCAATGAGAATTAAGCATGTGCTTAAAGTTAATTATACTTTAATTCTGTATACAGAATTACTGGAATGTAGGGCTGGAAGGGACTCAAGAGGTCATCTAGTCCAGCCCCTGGGCTAAAGTAGGACCAAATATACCTGGACCATCCCAGACAGGTGTTTGTCTAATCTGTTTTTTAAAACCTCCAGTGACAGAGATTCCACCACCTCCCTTGGTAACCTATTTCAGTGCTTAACTACTCTTATAGTTAGTAAACTTTTCCTAATATCTAACCTTGCTGCAGATTAAACCCATTACTTCTTAGCCTACCTTTGGTGGACATGGAGAACAATAGATCACCATCCTCATTATAATAGTCCTTAACATATCTGAAGACTGTTGTCAAGTCCCCCGCTCAGTCTTCTTTCCTCAAACTAAACATGACCAGTTTTTTTAACCTTTCCTCTGAGGTCATGTTTTCTAAACCATTAATCATTTTTGTTGCTCTCTTCTAGACTCTTTCCAATTTGTCCACATCTTTCTGAAAGTGTGATTCCCCCAGACAAGACACAATACTCAAGCTGAGGCCTCACCAAAGCCAAGTAAAGCTGAACAGTTACCTCCTGAATGTTACATACAAAACTCCTGTTGATACATCTCAGAAGGATATCACATTGTTGATTAATATTCAATTTGTGATCCATATAACCGCTAGATTATTTACAACAGAACTACTGCCTCACCATATGGCGTTGATTAAGTTGATTCTGGAATGCTGAATACAGTTCTGATGTCCACATTTTAACAAAGATGTTGAAAAATTGGAGAGGATGCAGAAAAGAGCCGGAAAGATGATTGGAGGTTTGGAGAAAATGCTTTACAGTGAGAGATTTAAAGAGCTTCATTTGTTTAGCTTATAAAAAAGATTGAGAGGTGATTTGATTACAGAATATGTGTACTTTCACAGGGAAAAAAAATACAAAAGGGCTTTTTAATCTAGTGGAGAAATGGATAACAAGAACCAAGGGCTAAAAATCGAAGCCAGATAAATTCAAGTTAAAAATTAGGCACACATTTTTAACAGTAAGGGCGATAAACTGTGGAAAAATACTACAAAGGGAGGTGTTTTCTCCATTTCTTAACCTCATGTCTTCAAAGCGAAACTAGATGCATTTCTGGAAGATATGCTTTAGCCAAACACAAGTTATTGGGCTCAATACAGGGGTATTGGGTGAGATTTAATGGCCTGTGATAGATAGGAGATCAGACTAGATGATCTAATGGCTCCTTCTGTCCTTAAACTATATGAATCTATGAATACCCGTATGTGCTTTGTTGATTAGCAATAGTTTGCAGAATCAAGTATAACTGAATACTGGGGACAACATTTTTGGAAGTATTCACTAATTTTGTGTGCCTCAAGTTTTGGGGCGCAACTTGCAATATATGATTTTCTGAGGTGCAAAGGTCCCTCATTAGGAGCTGTCCTTGTAAATGTAAGAGCAGAACTAGCCTAATATTTTATACCAGTGATACTGCAATGTTTCGAGTCTTTACTGTAGAACACCACTGTAAATATTTATTTAAATAAAGATGCTGGACGCTCCATCTCTGTAGATAGAAGATGGTATTTTAAGATTCTAGGGCTGTATGGTTTTGCCAAAAGATTTTGAGTCCAATCTTTTTTTTAATATATATATGGATTTATACTAAATCAAAACCTCTGAGAAGGAATTACAAAATAGAATGGAACCTGTAGAAAGCCACAAGCCAAAGGACAAGCAAAACAACAGCAACAATGGTTGCTTAGTAAAGGTGGCCTTGAACTGAAGGTTATACAGATGAATGTACTGGAAACCTTGGATACCTTGGATAAAATGGTCACTTTAGAAACAACTTACATCCTTACAGCAAATTTTAATGTAATGCCTTAAACAATGATGAATTATTTTCTTACCATTATGCAGTTCTTTAACATAAAAAAGGGCAAAATAAATTTATTTATGCTAGAAATGGTTCTTTACTTGTGGAAATATGTTTACACCAATGATTTACTTTGATCTATATGTATTCAGCTACTAATCTATAATAAAACTATTATTTTTGCAGTAATTTTTTCATATCAGAAATAATTTAAATTTTCTATGCCATTTCTCTATATGACAGTGGTATCACCAGAAATAATTAGTCTAAATTATTGAGTTTGGAAGCTTAAAGGATAGTAGTGTTAAAACCAAAATACCTATTATACTTTCTCCAGTATTATTTAAATGTTACAATGTGCTAGCACTGTACAGCTGGAAATAATAACGGTCTTCAATTGCCTCATGTCTGATGCTTGCCAAAAAGTACATGCAATAGCATGTTTAATTCATCATGTTTTGTTTGCACATTAATAAAAGGAAATTGCACAGACAGCAACTGCAAGTAATGAATGGACAGCAAAGGGTCTGGTTTGGAAGTTCTGCATTAATCTACTAGTTACTAGATAAAATAAAGTCCAAAGAAAGCCTTGGTTATCTGGTCAATATTTGCAAACTAAACATAGTATATGGACCCAATTCTTGAACACTCTTGTTCAGATGAGTAATCCTCACAGTCCTATTGAATTCAGCTGGACAAGTCAAATGGATAAGGATCACTAATGAGAGTAAGAATTTTGTATGATCTGTTCCTATAAAAGTAATGAGTGAAATTAATTCCTGGTGAAGTCAGCTAGGGATGAATTTGGCTCATAGTATTCTAAAAATAGCTAGTCTTCACTTGTTTTACTGTGTTGAAAGAATGGAGAAATAGCCACGTATAGTCATAAGATACTTTAAGATAAAAAAGAAGTCATTGAAATCAAAATGGCATCATCTTTTTGTTCTCGTTCCTCTTCTTTCATTATGTTTCATTTATTCCTGTTATTCTCAGACTTTTGAAGCTCTTTCCATCCTGCTTTCCCCCATCATTTAGGTTAAAAAAAATTGTAAACTCAATTTTTGGTCCTAACATTTTCATAATTTTTAAATCACCTGTTAAAATATTAATTTAAATAAGTTTTATCAATTTTCTTAATTACCCCTAAATAATCTTGTTAGAAAATTGACAGTCAAACAAAGACAGAATAATCATGTGGAAACACACAGAGAGAACAAATTCTCAAATCTGTAATTAGTGTTAATTAAATATAAAGGTATAGCAATCTTACAATTTTTATTCATGTGTGTGATAAAGGAGCATGCTGTTTGTCATATAATTGGGAGGTTGATGCTATCTCTAAAATAAACCCTTACAAAGGAATGGTTTGAGTATGGTCCAGGGAAACCTCTTGCAGGAACAAAAAGAATAAGCAGTGTGTGAGAGATAATGGTTGCAGGAAAAAAAAGGAGAGAGAGAAAGGAAAGACATTGACAAGACTGAACCAAGATGTTTTTCTCCACCATTTTCAAAACTCAGAAGTCTACAAGTCAGCAAGGAAAGGAAGGCAGGCTGTACCTGCACCTTTGCATATTATGACAAACGAGGAAGCAGTTCCAACCCACACACAAAACGAATTTCATTTTCAGGATCTCTTGTAAAGAGGTCACAATATGGGAAAAACCTGCATGATGCCCGAACCCAAATGCCACAATAAGCCTTTCTGGCAATTTATCCTTCCCCTGAGTCTATTAAAATGAACAAACATTCCTGTCCTATGGCACAAAATGGATGCCTGGTATTCAATGACCTTAAACCTTAGGATGGAAGGCAAGGCTGCAGTGCAGCATCTCAAGTGTAGGTGAGGCTGTATGTGGGCTTCAGTAAGGATACACATAAAGTACAATCTTTCATGGTGAGGAGGCTCAAGTCCCCTAATTGTCTACTTCCTTACACAGTACACAAGGACAAAAGGGATGTGGTGTGGTGTTGTGTGGTGGAAAAATGGCCCTGCCTGAGGAGAGACACAAATTTCATTATGTTAATAAGAAATGTAGCTAATTATTGCCTTCTCAGGCTGTACTTCTGCTCTCCTTAATGATGGATCGGGAGTTCCTGAGGCTCTGATTTCCTCATCTCCTTTCACCTTGAATTGGCACATGCAACACGGCATGAAATTCAAACCCACACCAGGTTTAAAATCAAGCTTTAAGATCCTGCTTATGTAGAGTCTCAAAATGTGGGCAACTGTAAGCAAATGAACAATTAGTTCTGCAATACTCCCGGATAACAGCCAGCCAAGCCCTTTTTTTGACCCAAATATAGTTTAGCTATATGGCAATAAGTCTCAAGGCCTTTGTGAACCCACTTCCTTATTTCGAAATTACTAAGGGAAAAAAGCGTGGGAGGTGTTAATGAGGAGCTTAGTGGAACAGTCTCCCCTTAGGCTTTCCCTTCCAGTTAGGCAGAAAGAAATTGGCTGCCAGGAAGCAGTCCTTTCATTAGTTCAGGATCAGTTTCCATTGTCCTCCACGTCCCTCCTATCACCTTCTACTGTACACCTGCCCTTCGTAGACCCAAGCTCCAGGTCTAACATGCAAGATCTGTATAAAACAGAGAAGATTTTCAAAGGCACAAAGGGTAAAATCCATGGGAGTTGGGCACCTAAGCTGTCAATCTCCTCCATTATGAGCTGAAAAGAAAGATAAATCTATTGTCAGCCACACATTCAATGGCTTGGGTTACTGTTGATGTTTTGGGCTGATAAAGCTCAGAGAAAGAAATACAAATACAGACTTTTCAGAGGCCAACTGCAAGGTAAAGATTTCAATGACAATGCCTTTAAAAGTGCTCCAGAATAGCATTACTTAAGAAAATTTGAAATTGCTTTTGTACCACGTTAGCATTTTAAAGGGTTCCCCTCAGATTGATTTCTCATTTGTTGTAACCTCTGGAGTGTCTGAGCAATTACACAGTTGGTGACTTTCTCTAACTGACAATTATATGAAGAATTTATCTTCAGCTAGATCCATACATGGAGCATTTTGAATCATATTTCATCACCTATGAGAGTTTTGCTCTTTTCCTGGCTGATGTTGACAGCTATGTCTATGCTATTTTCCTGGCTGAGAGTATAAACTAGCTCTCCAAATGTGCCATTTCCAGAACTGCAATGAAGGTCATTTGTCCAATGGGTTAATATAACCATTTATAATTCACCAACCCTCCCCCCCCCCCGATGCCAAAGTTCAGGATTTTCTGAAATAATTGCTAGTGAGAAAAGAACATATTAGCAATACTTGCAAGCGCCAAAGAACCCCTTAGTATCAAGGGTTAACACTAAGACCTTGCTCAGCTTTGGAATATGTCTATCTAGACAAATAAGGAATTTGAATAGGAATTGTCAAGATTCAAATACTGCTTTTTAACATGACTTAGTTGGATCAGTATGGCCATCTGTGGCTTTCAATAATGAGAGGCATCAGCAGGTCAAATGTAAAGTGGATCTTTAAAGTCACTGGGTTAAATTCATCCAATGGTGTATTTCACTGATTTCCATGCAGATTCAGCAGGAATTATTTTGGCTCAATTTGGCTATGTGAATATTGCCCTAGCTCCACAGTGTCTGTCATCTTAAAACATGCATTGTTGCATTTTATTGTGTGGAATACAAATTAGCAATAGTGAATCTAATTCAGTTTTGGGGTCAACATGATTGTGTGTGTGTGGAGCAAGGGGGAGTCAAAATCAAGCTTGTAATGGACACTGAGTAGTAGTGTTAACTAAGGAGTGTCTAGTGCCCCTTCATAGTGCATCATGATATCTAGGTGCAAAGTCAAGATGGTAAAGATCTGAAGTCAATATATTGTCTTGGGCTGCTATAAAACAAAAGGTGGTGGTTCAACACTCAGTATCCATTGTTATGATAGATTCTGTCTGTTACAGTATATAATGTAAAAGTCTATTATTAAATAAGTGATACTTTTTGAAGATACTTTATTTGGCAAGGTGGAAACAGCCTACTCTAATTTTATAAGAAAAACAGGTTTCTCTTTGTAAACCTATAAATCTTAATCCATCACCTTACCCATTATTTCAGCAAGTAAAGAGCTAGGTGTTTTATATGTCACTATAAAAGGACCCTTGCTTACATTAGACTGGAGATATGTGTACCATTCTTTAAGATGTAGCCATAGGGAATGTCTTTCTAACTTCATTAGCAACAAAGGAGCACTCAGCACACTGTTTGTAATAATGTTATGTAACATTCATACACTACATTTAAACAACTGCTCGTGAACATATGGCAATGCAATATTATTTTAATGGGTCTTGAGTTTACCCCAAGTTATTTTCTTGCTTCATAGTTTGTTTTGAATTAAAAAAAATACCCTGACTTGAAGCAGCAACAGGATTCTGATAATTAAATCAAAGGGTTTAAAAACTTCCAACTACTACCAACAATTTCCTTTTCAATCAGGAATCCAAATGTCATGCAAAAATTAGCATCTAAAAAGGTGATGCTCTTTTTATAATATATAAGTGGTACCTGAAGCAATGCCAATTCATGAGATCAAATATCAGTATTGGGGAGCTTTGCATTTTGGGAAGTTTGTGGCTCAAATAGAATACTGGATGTTCCTCTCCATTTGTTTCCTGGAACAATACTGCACCTAGTCTCATTTCGGAGATGTCAGTTTGTAAAATAAACTTTTTTGAGAAGTTGGGACTGGACAGGCCAGGCTCTTTACATAGTGTTCTTTCAACTTCTGGAATGCCTTCTCACAGGCCCTAAGCAGATGCACTGGTCCAAGGATTAGGCCGATTTAGGCCTGTGAGGGGGGATGCTATCATCGAAAACCCTGTCATAATCAGTGGTAGTAGCCTGCAAGCCCCCAAAACCTTTGGACTAGCTTCTTCTTGGTTGGGAGTGGGCATGCTTTGAGGGCATGGCCCATGTCCATGACGGGCTGGACTTGGTCACTTTACAAAGCATATCCCAGGTAAGTCATCTCTTCTTTCCCAGTCTTGCACTTTCCCTGGGTCCCCTTGGCTACTTTCTCTGGGGTCTCTTCAGTTGGTTTAACCCCATCAATGCCTCTGAGAAATACTCCCAATCCTGACCCAATATAATTGGGTAGACTAGGATTGAGGCAAGCCTGACTAAAAGGGATTTTGTTTTTTCACCTACAGTCAACTGCACATGTGCACTGAGACAGGGTTTAACATCTCTGTGGATACATTGTAGGAAGATAGTCTCCCCAGGGGCCTCAGGGTCTGCCCACACACAGAATCCACCAAGACCAAGTCGGCCCATGCTTAGAATTAGTGGTCAATTTGCCACTGCCCAGCCAATTGGGGGCCCCCAGAAAAATGGGCACCCCATGCCCCGACCCACTCTGCCCACCCAGTGCTCCTGCTGGGGAGTGGGACAAGTCCCCATGCCTCGACCCTTCTCCCTGGCAAAAGTGACATGCAGGGGAAGCCCCCACAGCCCTACCCCATTTCTCTGGAAGGAGCACCAGGAGGGTGGGGGGCAACTGCAAGCAGAAGGAGTGGAGAGGGGCCCCCGTTTTCTCTGGACTAGGACTCCACAAAATGGTAATCCGTTTCTGCCCAGAATCCATCAGGACCATTACCTCAGTTCCATTTATCTGCACAGGGACCATTACTTTAGCTGGAGTTCACTTACAGACATTGCTTTCTGCTGTCTACACCTTTCCATAGCCACACTAGACATAGGGACACCTGTGACACTGGTGACCTTGGCGCCCTCATGAAAAGCAAGCCCCTGCTGCTGGCCAAGTGGATATCTGAGATAACCCTTCCCCATGCGTCTTGTCTGCTCCCCATCTCCTGGCTTTCAAGCAGAGGAGCCAATAGGGATCCCAAGGGCCTTTGTCTGAGCTCGGGTCTGAGATACTGAGGTTTCCTATTGGGGCCCAGTCCAGGTCTTGGCAGCCTGCTGGGCCCCTTAGAGGCTGATGCATCTGAGACCATCCTGTCTGATTGCCAGCTGCCCAGTGGAGCTCTACCCTGAGTTGAGGGGCCCCCTTGGCCTCAGGCAATTGCTCATATGAGGCAGTCAGAGCCATCTCTCCACTTATAAATAATTTTACCTCTTCCAGAATGCATTGGCTAGAGATTCTGGTTGAGCATCCAGTCCCTACCCTGTTCCGGAAGTATGTGGGCAAACTGCTGCACCGCAAGGACCTCGGCCACCTTGGCTCTAGTCCACATCTCCAGCTATAGCCACCTATATCGTAGGTCTCTTAATTTCTGGGTGGCCATGTGGGGCTGGGCAATCTGGGAGTATTTCTCTTCATGGAACGAACCTCTGTTGGAAGGTTTCCTCCATAATGTCATGGTAGTCAAGTCTGGCTGCTTTCACCTGTGCATATTCGTGAGCAGATGCTGCATCCAGCTGCTGATATGCAGCCTATGCTGGTCCTGTCAAGTAAGGGTGACCCATTGGTCAGGTGGCCATTGGGCTGCCATTGCCTTTTGCTCAAACTTTATCAGGAAGGCCTACAAGTGATCACTGGAATGATTGGGGCCACTGGGCCTGGGCCTATAGCTTTTGGAAGGGAAGCCCCAGGGAGGCCCTGAGGCTCCATAAAAGTCACTATGTGTTGAACCAGCCTTTACTATTGTTCCTGCTGTTGTGTCCCTAAGTCCTGGACCAACTGCTGTTGCTGGGCTGCCTGTTGCTGCTGCTGGTTATCAGTCATCCATTTAAAAAGATGCTCTAGGTCTATGTTGCCTACCAATCCATGGCTCTGTATCAAAGGAGTTTGACCATCTGGGTCAGTCATTCCTCCCTAGGGGTGGGAAGGATGCCCACTTTTTCCATCAGTTGCGAAGGGGTCAGCTCACTGCTTGGCACCTCCTTGTGACCAGGTATGGTGTGGAAGCTCTTTCTCTCTTCTGGGGTCTGTGGCTACTGGTTGCTCTGCCTCTGTGACTTGGTCCTCCAGCCAGGTCACTTCCAATTCTCTCCCCTTCTGGGGTAGTCCATCAACAAAAAGCAAGGTGAATGAACAGAAATAAATTGAGTTAGTAAGTGTGTGTGGGGGGGAGGGGAGGATGCTTCCATTTGAGAGTTGAAGCTCTGTTCTCTTTCTTGACCTGCTCACAAATGAACTGTTCTGCTTCCCTTTGAACTCCTTTTCCAGCCTGTACACACCCAGCAAGTGTGGCAGGGTAGGGCAGCTCCTTAACCCCTTGCTGTCCAGTGTGGGGTTTGTATATCCCATTACAGATCTATTCCACTTTCTGTAACTCATTAAATATTCATTAGGCCAGCAAGTTAGGGACTGACTCAATAGCCTGATGGTTAGGGCACTGGTTTAGGACATGATAACCCCAGGTTCAAGTCTCTGCTTCAAATTAGGGTGAGCAATGAATTGACTCAGGGTCTCTGACATCCAGGCTATTCTGGAGTGGTGGGTCTCCTGTTTGTGTTGTGCGTGTGTGTGTAACAAATTTCATAAGGTCTAAGGCCAGAAGGGACCACTGCATCATCTAGTCTGTATATCACAGGCTACCAACCCCACCCAGCACACACATTAAACCCAACAACCAATATGAGACCACATACTGCAGAAGAAGGAGACCCCAGAAAAAATCTGACCTGTGGGAGAATTCCTTCCCCACCTCACATATGGTGATCAGTTAGACCCTGAGCATGTGAGCAAGAACCAGCCAGCCACACATGTGAGAGAAAGAGAAAGCTTGGTGTCACCTCAGAGCCATAGCCCTCCTTGCCCAATGTACCATATACAACTGTGGCCACCCCTAAGGCTTCAGAGGAGGGAGTTAAAAAACCCACCTCCAAATACATAGCGGGGAAAAATCCTTTTCTGACCAATGTTGGTGGCTGGCTGAAATACTGAAGCATGAGCTTTGTGAATGTAAGATATAAACCAAAAGTGAGCCTCTGCCTCCTGCAATCACAAGCAACCCTATCATGCAATTACACTCGTAAATTTATCCTGCTCTCTTTTAAAGCTAATTAAGTTGCTTGTCCCCACAACTTCTATTGAGAGGCTGTTTCAAAACCTCATCCCTCTCATGATTAGAAACCCTCTTTTAATTTCAGGCCTGAATTTGTTCATAGCCAGTTTGTTTTTTTGCCAGCACTGTCCTTTAGCTTAAATAGCTCTTCACCCTTCTTCATATTTATTCCCTGATGAATTTATATTATATAGAGCAATTATTTCCGCTCTCTTCTGTTGGCTAGACTCAACAAGCCAAGCTCTCCCAGTCTCCTCTCATAAGGTAGGCCCTCCATTCCCCTGGTCATCCTAGTAGCTCTTCTTTGCACCAGTTTCAGTTTTATGCATCTTTCTTGAAAATGAGTGACTAGAATTGTACACAGTAGTCCAAATGAGGTCTTACAGTGCCTTGTACAATGGCATTAATACTTCTCTGTCTCTACTGGAAATGCCTCACCTGATACATCCTAGGATCACATTTGCTTTTTTCACAGTTGTATCACCTTGGTGGCTCATTGTCATCCTGTGATTGACCTGCACATCCAAGTCTGTCTTCTCCTCTGTCAGTTCCAACTGATGAGTCCCCCAGCATATAGGAGAAATTCTTATTATTAGACTTTAAGTGCATGACCTTGAGTTTGAATTTCATCCCAAAAGTTTCAGAAGATTTTATTTTCATTCTGATGCAGATAATATGATGATAATGGTCATTTTGGTCATGGTTTCTGGCGGTGACTGTACAATACATATTCTGGGGTGATCCCCAAAATCCCAGTGGGGGACAATAAGTGCTTTTTCTGAATCTTGAATTAGTTATTGCAAATTTGTTGACTGACATCTGAAAAATTTAAGACAGATCTTTTCTCTCATCACATCATCCAGAGTGCACTTCCACCACTTGACAATGGATAGGCAGCTGTGTGCTAAGACTACTGCTGATCATGCTTACCAGTATTGTCTCACTGTTTCCTTGTACTCTCCTGTCTGCCTGTACTCACCTGTTGTCTTGTGTCTTATATACAGATTATAAGATCTTTGGGGCAGCAACTATTTTTTTGTTCTGTGTTTGTACAACACCTAGCTTACTGGGGTCCTGGTCCATGACTGGAGTTCCTAAGTGCTACTGCAATCCAATTAATAAAATAAAATAATAATAATATTCCTCATGTATCTCTATTATTTGGAAACATAAGGATGAATTCACCCCCTTCCCCCGGCATAGAAATGGATGTAAATTGCAGACCCTTCTGTGAGAAGATGAGCCCAGAATCACTTCCAGCTAAGGGAGGCAACCTAGTGACAGAGGATGTGGAAAAAGCTAACGTACTCAATGCTTTCTTTGCCTCTGTCTTCACGAACAAGGTCAACTCCCAGACTATTGGACTGGGCAGCACAGCATGGGGAGGAGGTGACCAGCCCTCTATGGAGAAAGAAGTGGTTCAGGACTATTTAGAAAAGCTGGATGAGCTCAAGTCCATGGGGCAGGAGGCGCTGCATCCGAGGGTGCTAAAGGAGTTGGTGGATGTGATTGCAGAGCCATTGGACATTATCTTTGAAAACTCATGGTGATTGGGGGAGGTCCTGGATAACTGGAAAAAGGCTAATGTAGTGCCCATCTTTAAAAAAGGAATGAAGGAAGATCCAGGGAACTACAAGCCAGTCAGCCACACCTCAGTCCCTGGAAAATCCTGGAGCAGGTCCTGAAGGAATCAATTCTGATACACTTAGAGGAGAGGAAAGTGATCAGGAACAGTCAGCATGGATTCACCAAGGGCAAGTCATGCCTGACTAACCTAATTGCCTTCTATGAGGAGATAATTGGCTCTATGAATGAGGGGAAAGCAGTGGACATGTTATTCCTTGACTTTAGCAAAGTTTTTGATACAGTCTTCCACAGTATTCTTGCCGGCAAGTTAAAGAAGTATGGGCTAGATGAATGGACTATAAGGTGGATAGAAAGCTGGCTAGCTTGTTGGGCTCAATGAGTAGTCATCAATGGTTCCATGTCTAGCTGGCAGCCGGTATCAAGCAGAGTGCCCCAAGGGTCTGTCCTGGGGCCGGTTTTGTTCAATATCTTCATTAATGATCTGGAGGATGGCGCGGACTGCATCCTCAGCAAGTCTGCAGATGACACTAAAATGGAAGGAGCGGTAGATACACTGGAGGGTAGGGATAGGATACAGAGGGACCTAGACAAATTAGAGCATTGGGCCAAAATAAATCTGATGAGGTTCAACAACGACAAGTGCAGAGTCCTGAATTTAGGATGGAAGAATCCCATGCACTGCTACAGACTAGGGACTGAGTGGCTAGGCAGCAGTTCTGCAGTGAAGGACCTAGGAGTTACAGTGGATGAGAAGCTGGATATGAGTCAATAGTGTGCCCTTGTTGCCAAGAAGGCTAACGGCATTTTGAGCTGTATAAGTAGGGGCAGTGCCAGCAGATCAAGGGACATGATCATTCCCCTCTATTCAACATTGGTGAGGCTTCAAACTGTGTCCAGTTTTGGGCTCCACACTACAAGAAGGATGTGGAAAAATTGCAAAGAGTCCAGCGGAGGGCAACAAAAATGATTAGGGGGCTGGAGTACATGACTTATGAGGAGAGGCTAAGGGAATTAGGATTGTTTAGTCTGCAGAAGAGAAAAATGAGGAGGGATTTGATAGCTGCTTTCAACTACCTGAAAGGGAGTTCCAAAGAGGATGGATCTAGACTGTTCTCAGTGGTAGCAGATGACAGAACAAGGAGTAGTGGTCCTAAGTTGCAGTGGGGGAAGTTTAGGTTGGATATTAGGAAAAACTTTTTTGCTAGGAGGCTGGTGAAGCACTGCAATGGGTTACCTAGGGAGATGGTGGAATCTGTTTCCTAGAGGTTTTTAAGGTCAGGCTTGACAAAGCTCTGGCTGGAATGATTTAGTTGGGGATTGGTCCTGCTTTGAGTAGGGGGTTGAACTAGATGACCTCCTGAAATCCCTTCCAACCCTGATATTCTATGATTCTATGAAAACAAGGACTGCAGACAACTTGTGTCACTGTAATTCATCATGAAATGGGCTTTTCATAGCAAGAGGACGCTTGCTATAGTCTGCAACCCTAGAAGCTGATGTGTCCCCTAGAATGAGCCAAAGCCTTTAGTTAAATTCAGGTTCTTTCTTTCTCTTGGTTTTATGAGCATTTTTAGAAAATATATTATTCACAGCGTTATTTTGGAATATTTAATAATTATCATAGGGCTCTGGCATTGTTTTAGACTGATGTACATTTAATTTATATCAGCACTTCTGTATTATTTCTATTATACATTGTCACAAATATCATCATAGAGACTGATCATACATGGGGTTAAGCCATTCTTAAGTGGGTGAGTAAGAGAATAGTACTCTGGAAAAAGGATTGAGTCCCACTCATTTTATTCAGATGGGGCCAAAGCAATTAAGCAGGTGCTTAACTTTAACACATACTTGAGTTCTATTGAAGTAATACCCACAGATCCAGGATAAATTCATTTCTTCTAGGGCCTTAAATATCAATGAAGTCAATGGGACCTAAGTGTATTCTTAAATGCTTTGCTTACCTGGGGCTATGGTAATCCCATTGACTTTAGAGTCCACATAAATATGGTAGACAGGATTTGGCCTCTGCTACAGAAAGTAAATTCTACCTTTGGCACATGGCTGATCACTATACGCTGAAAATTGACCTGATCCTATTATGTTCCTGGGATTTGCTACCAAGACATAGAATGAAAAGAAATCAAATATGAGCAGGAAAGCAACTGTTTGTCTTTGCTACAAAATTTTATCAATTTAGAACAAGACCCTGAAGAATTAAACAACATGCTGCTCACCATGACTTTGCAGTCAGTGCAGACAAAGAGAAGTCATGTTCAGCATCATGTCAGCTAGCCACAGTTAACCTTTGGTTCCACTAGAGTTTAACCATGACTAGCTGAGACAATATCTAACATGGCTTGTCTTTGGCTGCAAAATCATGGTCGGCATTGTGTTAGTTAATAGTATTCTCCAAGGCTGTGTTCTAATATGATAACTTCTTGTAATAAAGATAAGCACACCCACTTTCCTCTTCAAATATGTCCATGTAACATAATCACATTTTATACTGAGGACAAGGGCTTGGAAAATGAATTTATATTGAGTGTATCTTTGAAGGTACTTCTCTGGCACCCACCTTCATAGTATCTGAGCACCTCACAAACATTATTGAATTGATCCTCATTTCTGAGGTAGAGATATATTATTATTCCTGTTTTGCAGACAAGAGACTGAGATGGGGGATTATGCAACATAACCAAGGTCATATCATATAGATAGTCTATGAAGGAGCTGAGACTTGAAGCCAGCTCTCCTGAGATGTAGGCTTGTGGCTTAAACACAAGGAAATCCCTCTTCCCTTAGATAAGAAGCAATTGATTTTTTTTAAAAAAGGGGGAGAGTTATGCTCTTGAGTAAGAGTCTGGGCCCTTATCAACTCAAAGCACTGCAGGTAATATACTCAGTAGTAAGGAATGCACTATACAATACACTACACACCTGGACATATCTCTCTGGTCCCGAACATATATGCAATTTCTCCTCTTATGCTGCTTTGTGGGATATATTTGATTTATTAGGGTTCTATAACACTTTAAACATTGCACTCAGTCTCCAGTACACATGAAGCCTCAGCCAGCTACTGGGACTGGTGGGTGCAGGAAAAGGCATCAGATGTGGTAAGAAGAATCTTCTCTCTCTCTGGTTTATAAACCACTGTGGCTTCCTTTAATGCCTCTCATGAAGACTTTACCTTTGTTCCTTGTTGTTTTGTTATTTTCCCTTAAGCCACAATAAATTTCACACTGAACAGAGGCTTCAGTGCTAGACCCAAAAAACTTATTGCCAGCATAATATGCATCTTTTCTGAGATGCTGGATCAGCAGAACAGCAGCATTTAAAAATGAAAAATAATGTGGCTTCTTCTGTAGGTAGATACTTCCATCCAATCGCCATTCAGAATTTTTGCATTTCAGTAATTAAGAGGAGTTTATAATGGAGAGAATGGACTGAGTATAGGGAAATATCATAGTTTACCCAATTTTATGCTATAATTTAATTAGGAAATATATAGTAATAAGATGTTAGCATATTATGCTTCTTGCACTTACTCATTTTAAAAAGTCTATTGCTGTGTTGTGTTGTATTACGTTTAGATTTATTGATGGTTATGCTATTGACTTTGACAGTAATATGATCTGGACATTTCCATGACTGGCCTCAAAGTGCACTATCATTACACTCTGAATGTGCTTGGATGAGCACTTCTCTTCATTAAGTAGAAAGATTTTTTTTCTTCCTTTCCAGGATGCATATATTCAGCCTCAAAACTGGATGCTGCAAAAATAATCTATTGAATAAATAGGATTTTTTTCTTTTGATACCTTCTATGCATTTATGAACTTACTTCCCCAAGTAATAGTAGTCAAATAACAAATTTCATTGGGTTTTTTTATTATTCACCCACCAGTACGTAGGAACTGTTTTTCACTGTCATAAATACTCTGATGAGTGGAACCAGGATTTCCTATTTAAGGTTTCCAGTTCTTTATTTGCATGTTTTTCAATATTACATATTCTTCCTTTCATACCTCCTTCTTAGGGGTCAACTGGAGACTGTTTTATGGCCACGTATCAAAGATGGCCAAACAATATTGTCTTTTCTTCATAATATTCTTTTAGTTTCTATGGTTTTTGTGTAAGGTTAAAATAATTTAAAAATTCATCTTCACTTAACAAATTTGTGGCCAGGATTGTCACTTGGGCTACATGGCATGGCTACTCAGAACTTCAGAATGACAGCAATGATTGAACACACATTGCCTGTACCAAATCACAGATTCCTACCGCTTCAGTGGTTCTTAACCATTACTGCAGCCTGCACCCCCTTTGGTTCTCAAAGTATGTTCTCGCACCCCTTACCAAAAATCAAAATATGTTCTCGCACCTCTTATACAAAATCGCTAAAGTAGGTCAGTTCTTTAAATCAAGATATATTTTTTGTTTGTATATTACAGTAATCATTACAAAATGTATAATGTTAATAAATACATAGGCTTGATGAAACAACGTAATTGTACTTACGTGCCTGTGCTTAATTTGTGTTTTTGATGATTTACCTTCTAAAAAAATCTGGCATGTCTCAAACCCCCAGAAAGGGCATCTCACATCCCCACGGGATGCATGCACTCCAGGTCTAAAACCACTGAGCTAGAGGATAATTTTTCATTTCTAGTTAGCAGGGTAGGGTGTTTAACACAGTAAAAATGATGATAATATATTTGATGTGGTAGAAAATACCAGTAGCTTTCTGATCAGCACAAGCTCGGACAGATTTTTTTGAAAAACATCAGTACAATACAGAGTTCCAAAAAAAATTAAAAACTTTGCACTCTCTAACCATAATTTCACAAAAGCAGGAGCAGTTCTCCCAAAAGTGAGGGGTCTAGGTACAGAACAAAGTTCAAATATGCACTTCAGAGCTGAATAAAATGAGTAATATACTGTGAATCTAGCTATGTAGGATCTATTAAACAAATTCCTGTATATATGCTCCTATAAATCAATATACATTTCAATATATTTTCTAAAATAAATATGTAGGTATCAGGAGATTGCCTTATTTAAGTATTCATTCATTCATTTGTCCATTCCTTCATTCATTTTAGGGACATTCCCCACTTTTTTGTAGCTGAAATATTTGTAATGTATTTGCATATCAAACATTATCCTGGATTAACATACATTCAGAACTGTCTTTCTTGTTTTAAAAGCCTTCCATGGACATGTTCCAATTTACCTCATGGATCCTGGGTTAAATCTGCTTAACTTCATCATGTGAGTTGGCCTTTTACCTTTAGTCGATTTATTCATGTGAGTCTGGTGAACAGAATTCAGGCTCCATTCTCTCTTCCCTACTCCCTCTTTTCATTCCCTTCCCCTCCCTTTGGGCCCAAGCTAGAAAACATTTGCTTGTGGCATGGACAAACATGTTGATTATGGCAAGATCTATACTCCACGTAGATCTTAACATGAAGTTAAGACTCAGAAAATCCTGGAAAATCTACCTTGCAATCCAGTATTGAGCATATCTGTTACAACTTCTGCATGCACCCAGGCTAAATGCAGGCCAGCGCCTTAAATTATTCCTATATTGCTATATACTTGTAACCTAAGTATCATGCTTCTTCTTTCTACATTCTCTTTTCTCATTTCCTATAACTTTGGATTTTTATTTTTGGATGCTTTGGTGTATTATAGAAATTTATAAAAGAAATATCTTAATTCCCATGTGATATTGTAATGCTTTAGTATCAGAGTGCAGATACGTTTGTAACTTATAATCAGCTTTTACTACTGTCTGCTGCATGCGAAGTAAATTAAAAGCACAAGTAGATTTAATGCATCATTCAGATTGCACAGTTACAATCACAAAAAGTGAAGAAAGACACTAGTTTGGATTCCAACAGCAACATTCAATCTGACACACTGCACATCTTGTATTTCTTTTTAAGCGGTAACATTAAAGCCACACCTTTAAGCAGCAGGTTGAACTCTACTCAGTTTGTTTTCTTCTTAAATCTGTATTTAGTGGCCTGCTCCAATTAGTTACAATGGGTGCACAGCATTTTTGAAAATCAGGCCACTTATTTGGGCTTTAGGCACCCAATTTGGAAAATCTTGGTCTAGGATCCTGATCACTGAAGTCAGACATAACTTCAATTGACTTTAACAGGCACAGGACTGGGTCACCGTACTTTTATTTTAAACATTGGTTGAATTTATAGACTAGGAATGCAAAGTTTATCTTTGTAAGAAACAACTTCTATGATAACTGAGGGTCAAAGCATAGCCTGGTTGGCAAGCAACCCACCTGAAATGCTGAATGCTTTTTCTGATTACTTACCAGCTGGAGAGCTTGCCAGATAGTTCCCTGCCAGCTTTTGCACACTAGACATATCATTCTTGTGTTCTGTTGAAATGATAGAAAGTCAGCTGTGGGATTTAGGGTCTACTAAGTAATTAACCATAGTCTCAGCATTAACTTTGTAGAAAATATTATGTTCTTAATCGGCCTGATCTAGAAAGTCAATCTGTGACCACATGCTTCCTGCTTCTAAGGACTCAGTATTAGGAGCATAGGTTTTACAAGTACTAATACCTCCAACAGCAATGGTTTTAACTATTCTATTCTAATGCTATATTTATCTAGCTATCAGCATTTCCAAAGCACCCATCACCATAATGTTTAGGTACTAAATTTTGTAAATGTCAGAATCATTTAATAAGTTGAGTCTTCATATCTCTGATCACAAGAGATAATTCCCCCGTTTTCTTTCAGGAAAACAATGTTTTGGGAATATCTGGGTAGCAATATAGGATTTTTCCCTGTGAAAATAATTCATTTACATAGAACTGTGATTGAACTCAGTTTCATCTTCACTATTACTTTCCCTCAAACTGGATTATTGGAAGGAATTTATAAAAACTGATTTACCTGCCCCCTTTCTGCACCTGTGTAAATCAACGGTTATATGAATTATTGCGGCATAAAGGGATACTGGTTGTGCAGCAGTTTGTTAGTAGGAATGTTTTTCAGTTAGCTGGAATTCATGTATTATGTGGTATTTTAGAACATCTTTTTCAGTTTGGAAGGATTGTATCATACACACATATGATGAAAAAGAAAATAAATATTCTGCTCTATGAGTTATGGGGGATTATATACACAAAGAAAGTATTTATGTGGACAGAAAAGGATGTATGAATGAAACTACACTGGCATCAGAAGTAAAATTTGATCTTTTTTAATTTATAAATCTGTTTACTGAATTTTTATCTAAAACAGCTGTTCACTTTTACTGCCTCTAAGATGCTCAGTTACTAAATCCTTTCTAGCCTCATGGACAAAGAATGCACATCCAGTGATTCAGCACTTGTGAGAATCCAAATATAGAAAGAAACTGAATTTGCTTTTATGAAGCACTCTCAAAGTATTCCAAAGCGCTGCAAGTATTAATGACTTGGGCCCCAGTCCTGCAGTGAATTCCATGTGGGCCAGCAGTAGTACCCACATTGAGCCCCTGTGACTCCAGCATTGCTGTGTGGAAGGAGGGGTCTGTCAAAACAAAGATTTTTGCAGGACTGTGGCCTGAGATACTGATTCTAGCTCAGTAACTGTGTAGATAAATTAAGTGGTTACAGTGTAACAGCTCACACACTCTTGTGTCAAGATTCTCATCTCACTAATACCCTGATTCCATAATGCACTTAAGCACAGCTTAATTTTAAGTGCACAAGTAGTCTCATTGAATTTAATGGCACTACTCGTGCTTAATGTAAGGCACATATTGATTGCTTTGCGGAATTGGGGTCTTAGGTCTAAGTAAAAATCTGGAGAAATTTGATTGACTTAACTTAGGATTTTTGCCAGTATAAATGAAACCAGAGTTTAGCCCTTGGACATTAGAATCCAATTTTTCTGATTCTTACATACTAGTTAAACTAAGCTACAGCTTCTACAGAAAAATGGACCTTTCTCAGCTGGGCTTTCAGGGAAGGACTCAAAATCATGGCCTTTCCCTTTGTATGGTCCACACAAGGGCCAAGTACCGTCAAAGTCCCAGAAAGTTGGATAGCTCAGAGACTGTCTCCTTCCTGTTCCTCCAGGTTCACAAAGTGTCCTAAATGGCACAGGGAGGAGACAGAGTAAGGGGTTGGCTCCTGATAGGAACCAGCCAGAGAAGACCAGTTGTGTGTACAGAAGTAAGTGGCACCCTACAAAGAGGTTAAGTAGCAGAGTGATAAATGAAAGGGAAGGGGGTAGCTCCCTTTTATGGACACCGAGCCAACCAGGTAGCTATAAAATCCCTCTTAGTAGCTGCTCTCTACTTGCTTTACCTATAAAGGGTTAAAAAGTATCCCTGACCAAAAGAGCCAACAGGAAGGCTAGAACTTTTTAAAATTGGGAAAAAACTTTCCCTTTGTCTGTCTGTGGTTGTTCTCAGGGAGAGGCAGACAGGGAGTAACTACGCTGTAAGAAGCTTGGGGCCAGGTATGAAAAATCATATGTATCATACCTAGAAACGACTCATTTAAAATCCCAGATATGTAAGTAGATCAGGAAATGTCTAGGAAGCCATGATTAGATTTATCTTTTTTTTATTTCTTTATGGCTTGTGGACTCCTCTGTGCTAACCTCAAATGCTTTTGTTTTGCTTGTAATCTTTAAACTGGACCTCAAGAAAGTTATTTTTGATGCTTAATCCTTGTAAGTGTTTTAAAAAAAAAACCAATAACTAGCAATAGCCTGAGTTTCCAGATGTATCTTCTTTCTTTTTGTTTTTAATAAAATTTACCTTTTTTTAAGAACAGGATTGGATTTGGTGTCCTAAGAGGGTTGTGCTCATGTTGTTTAATTAGCTGGTGGCAACAGCTGATTTTCTTTGTTTTTCTTTCTCAGCTCTTTCCTGGAAAGGAGGGGGATGAAGGGGCTTGAGGATACCCCACAGGAAGGAATTCCCAAATGCACCGTCCTGGGCTCTCAAAAGGGTTTTGCACTTGGGTGGTGGCAGCATCTACCCATATAAGGTCAGAGAAAAGCTGTAACCTTAGGAGTTTAATACAAGCCTGGAGTGGCCTGTATTAATTTTTAGAATCCTTGTGGACCCCCACCTTCTGCACTCGAAATGCCAGAGTGGGGAATCAGCCTTGTCAGACAGGTATACTATCTCTGCATGCCTGGGAGCTCCAGGAGGTTTTCCTCACTACTCCATACTATGGTCTGTGCCTAAATTGCCCGATCGAGCCCTATGTCAGCCAGGTTCTAAAAATACTTACATCTAACTTCCATGCTTTTCTTGTTGCTCAATGGCCAGACAAGCAAGATTGAAATCTGTTGGTTTCAAAAAGTGCTGTGGGACCTTTAACCTAATCTTGTACAGCCATCAGAGATAGAGAAGGGAGACTTCAGCTTTAACATCTCATGAAAGCAGAGTACTTGTGAGAAAGGAGCATTAACCTCACCTCAACCCTAACTCTCATATTACATTGCTAAGTCAGTATTAGGCCTGAACCCCTATCTGGTCTAGAATTTAAACCCAGTCTCTCCTAGCTCAGAGATGAGTGCTTCCCTCTAACCGATATTTATCTCCAGTACACAGTACCTAGATACACCTAGCATGTCCTCTGATTTCTATTCAATGACACAGCCATAAAGCGAGGCATTCCCCCATGGGCATACAGTATTTGGCACTCCGGTGGATTAAAGAGTGTTGACTATGTATTTTTTGCCCCCCAAAGCTAGAAGCAAACACTACTCTTCTGAATTATTCTGGCTAATATTATTGTCATTGTTCCTGTTTTCAGTGTGATGATATATGATATATGAATTATATACAGCTGTTACAGTTAAGCCACAAATAATAAGACAACAATACTATCCCATGCCTGGCGTAGGCTGGCATTCATGTATGTTTTCACAACTGCTACAGACAAAAGATGGGACATTACAGCTGAGTGTGGCTCATGATGGAATGCTATAATAGAGATTTAATATATTTATCTGCCTTTAGAAGCCAGCAGCTCCAGCCACTGAAAATGTCTGGCTGGCCACAGTTATTATCTGAGCAATCTAAGTAGTTATGTTTTGAGCTACAGGGTGTTGAGCATAATAGCACTATCTAGACTCAGTGCCTACATAATGGTAGATTACCTTCTCCTCTGTACTTGCTGGTCAAGCCAGTTTGATGATGATTGACTTAATGAGAGTCACCTGACTTATAACCTGAGGAACTAGAGCACTATTTACAAGAAAGAACAATATTATGCTCTATGGGTGAATCTGACTGATTTTATTAGCATTAGGACCTATTTAATTATTTGAACTACTGCAATGGCTATAGTAAATTGCCTTCTAATAATAGTGTTCAACAGAGATTAATAACATTTATATCTTTCTTAAAGAATGATATGAAACATGCAGATTGCACGTATGCAATGACATGTTCCTATCATTGTTATCTTCATCCTCCTCACCCTTCTTATTTGTTTTACATATGCTTGTTATGTGTTTTCTTAAGCTATAGGCACATTCTGCCAGCATTACTCACACTGAGTACCCTCCAGTATTCAGGCCCCATTGGTGTATACAACTGAAGTCTGTGTATGTGGTTCCTTTTACAAAGTTCCACACTGACCCTTATGTCTCACTGCTGCTAAGGTAAATAGATGCCTCTGGTTATTACCAAAACTGCTGTGGTGTTACATTGGGGACAATATATAAAATGAAAGCTGTTGAGAGTTACGAAGGGATGTGCCCTCACTCTGGTGGAGAGGAAACTAACGAGCTCTTCTGGGCCTGTTCAGCACTAGTGATGAGGCTTCTGTCCAAGGCTTGTTCTGCCTGGAGGGGAAGGATCTTAAAAAGAGATACCAGCCACAGGCAGGGGTGGTGAACAGGAGGAGGGCTGCTCCACCTCAGAGATCACTGACAACAGAGACAGGTTAGCCAAGAAAGGGACATTTGGAGGCCGCACCACTCCCAAAGCTGCACAGACCAGCTGCAAAGCCGTGTGCCCCAAGAAGAGGGACTGAAGGTAGGCCCCACGAAGGAGTAATAGGCTCTGGGGAACTAAGCTCATACAGCTGGATCCAGAAAGACTGCCTGAGAGACAGGCCACATCTGCCTTTCTTTGTTTTCACCCAAAGTCCCCTCTCTCAAAGGGAAAGACAGAGGAGGCAACATTTATTTTGCCAGTTTGTCTGACTCAGGCAACAAAGTGGTGGGGGGGGGGGCGGGGAAGGAAAGAATATAAATGATAGATGGAGGAGGTGTGGAAGGGTTTGAGGGAGCTCCATCACCATACAAATGGTGGAGAATTCAGGCATAAGTACACTGATACAAGCAATTAATAAAACAGACCTTATAGGAAGTAGAGCTCACCTGCTCCATGCAAGATGGAACTGGAACAATGGTATAAGCGTTTAGAAGAAATGCAGGAGAAGCAGGCTGCTCTGCAGCAGTGGATCACCCAGCAGTAAGTCTGGACCACACAACAACAACAGCTGTGGAGCAAACTGATGGTCCAGCAGCAGGTGTTTCAAAAGGAGATGCTACAGCAGCTAGCACCAGCCCAACACCCACAGGGAGTACAAGTGGGTCATGCTTCAGCTGATGGGGTTCCTCCATATGTACCAGTGATGCTAACCAAGATGGGGCCAGACAATGATGCTGAAGCCTTTTTAGTCGCTTTTGAGAGGGTGGCACTAGCAGCCCAGTATCCCCCAGAACAATAGACTTTGACTGTGACCCCATACTTCATGGTCCGGCAAAGGTAGCCTGTTGTAATCTGGGCTTCGAGCAGGCAAAAGATCACAAACAAGTAAAGTCTGACATTTTAGACCATTTGGATATTTCCAAAGAGACCCACTGTCAATAGTTTGAAGCTGAGAATTACCACAAAGTGGCAACACCTCAAATGTTTGCGTAATCATTGAAGGAACACTGTTGGAAGTGCCTCCATCCGAAGAAACGATCAGGGGCCCAACTGGCTAAGGCCATTGTGGCAGAACAATTTATACAGATATTACCCAGGAAAGGTGAGGAGTGGGTTCTACTGCATTGCTGGAGGACATTATCCAAAGTAGTTAGGCTACTGGAGGACTTTGTAGAAGCCGAAAGATAACTACAGGCAGAATCACCCAAAATCTCAGCAGGGCAGGGCATGGAACAATGAGGGACCTGGAAGGGTGAACCAGAGTCAGCAACAATCTCTCTGAGGGGCCTGACCATCCCTTAGACCAAAGGTAGACCAAGGGGAATGGGCGCGAATACAACACCGCCGGTGGGACCACCAGGTGCCACAAACAACTGGAGTGAGACTCTCAGACTGTCATCCGGATATCACTCTGCAACCAGGCTCCCCTCTCCTAGCCCTTAATGGGCTATTCCTGTGGGCAGACAGGGAGGGAGTACCCTCTTATGGAATGTGAATATGCCCCGAGATGAATGGCAGAAACCTGGACATGGAAAAAGACTCTCCCTAAGCTACTGGTGATGGTGGTGGTCTAAAGTGCCTGTGTTCTTCATCCCTGATTGTTCCCAGGAGTTCATGCTTTGCACAGATGCCTGGGATGTTGGACTCAGTTCTGTACTCTCACAAGACTTTGGAGGAGAAGAGCACCCAGTCCTACACCTGAGTAGGAAGCTACATATCTTCTTACTATATGTTCTATTCTATGCATCTGATGAAGTGGGCTGTAGCCCACAAAAGCTTATGCTCAAATAAATTTGTTAGTCTCTAAGGTGCCACAATTACTCCTGTTCTTTTTGCAGATACAGACTAACACGGCTGCTACTCTGAAACCTAACAATTGTATAAATGTAAATGTCATCAAGGTCCAGTCTCACACTTCAAAGGGCAACTATTTTAATCATTAAACTGATAAGGCCTAACACAGTAGCCTTAAAATAGTCTATATGAGGAATAAGAGGCTATATCTCACATCTCCTATATTGATTGTATACAATGGGCTACACTTTTAAAAAATCTCATGTTTTTGTGCACATACAAAGTTTGTCTACTCATTCCTTGCACATACAATTACTTCCTCTGCATATCAGTGGAAGGATGATCTTATGGTTAAAACAATAGACTGTAATTTAGGTGATCTAGGTTAAATTTCTGATTCTGGCACCAACTTCTTGTGTAACTATGGCCAAGTCAAATAATTTCTTTATGTCTCCATTCCTCATCAGTGAAATGGAAAAGATACTTCTCTACCTCATAGAGCTGTTATACATGATAAATCATCAATGTTTGAGGTATTTAGATATTATAGTGATGAGAATCACATCAGTAACACACAGATGTGCAACAGAAAATTGCATGGCTAGTTACTTAATTTGTTCAGAAATTGCATGTGCAAATGGGTGCACATGCACAGCACTATTATTAATACTCCTTCTATCATCTGTTTGTACCTGAACTATTCAAAACACTATCTTCTCCTGGCTTTCCCAACTCAGTTTCTGCTCCGAATGGAACTGAACCGAACTGAATCCATCATTGTCCACCCACCATATTAATACAGATTGTCTGTCTGATCATTGTAATTAACCTTAGCTTTTATAATAGAGAATATGCACAAAACACAAGCTTTTAATCTCTTTTTAGCATTCATGGGTGAGTCGTGTCCAAGGGAACCTAGTGAAATGTCTACCCCAAGGTGTATGCTATTTCATTTTCTGTGCTTTTTTTGTAGCACTTAAAAATCGACTTTTTCCCCCCAATCTGGGCCCCATTGAAGTCAATGGCAAAATTCACAGTGGGGCCAGGATTGTGCCCCTTGGCTTTTAAAAGTCTAGAGCCAAGCAGCAATTAAATAGCGACTTTTAGCACGGCCAAATTCCTTCTCAGGGTTACTAATAGTAAGCAATATATGCATCTAATGCTGTGTAAGCCACACCGAAAATCTCAAACCATAATCATACACTCTAACCTATTCCATAGGCAATTATTCAGTCAGGGCCCAAAGGCCTTTTTGGCCTCTCACTTTGGATACCTCAAGAGGAGTTTCAGAAGGGATGTCCTATTACATCTCTACTTCACACACACCCTAGTGTGCCAACATTGCTGAAAATGATTTTTCTTTCCCTCTTGTATATTCCTTTTGTAGTAACTTGGACTCCTAGGCACAGAATGGGAAGACTAAGATAGGTGCTTTGAGAGGAAACTTAGGTAGTGTTATGGGATACAACTATTGTCCAAAACCAAAAATTGTGTCTTTGGCAATCAGCTCAGGGAACACAACACCAATGGTTTTTCTTTTGGTTCCTTCAAATAGGCCAAGAATTTAAGAGGGGGAAAAAAAAGGCGATGGGTCCTTTTCTTTCTGCACTGAGAAGCTCAGGTGGCAAGACCATAGACTATAGATCAGTTCAGCTGGCTTCTCTTCATAATCAGCCTTATGAGAGCATACACAGCTATATATAACCCTGAAGTGCCAGGGCCTGCTAGCAGAGGCCCATCTGACCCAAGCAATTAACCTTATATTAACACCTTTGATGGTGATCATCTGTTGCCATTCACCTGCAGTCTGAGTTCTGTGTGCACAGAGAAAGAGTCTGGCTTCTAAATCATATCTCGGACTTGAGCACAAGCTGTTGAACCTGTACATGCATGCAGAGTATTTCAGATGATTTTACAGCACGTTGTTATTTCCCATTGTTTATCTCTGTGCAGAATAAAACTCCTATGAACCATTGTAATTGCATTATGGAAGCTTATGGAACCACATGTCTAGCTTCTCCTGCCTACAACAACCATAAACAATAAGATTGTTATTTTTTAAATAACTACCTACAATTTTGTGTAGTTCTATACTTTTCCTTCCCTAGAACCACACTCCTTCTATGCAACCAAACACAAATGACAGGGAAAGGCTTCTTTCCTCTAACCCTACCCACTACCCAGGTAGAATTTCTTTACTTTCCCTTCCTATAATGGTGATTCTTGAAACTTAGACATTAGCATAGATCGAAGCCAATAGCAAGTGACCTAAATATTGCTCCACTGAAAAATGTCATGCTTATGAAGTAATTTTTCATGTACTCACATGATATTCAAACATATGTGTGCTAACACCGTATTTGGTGAACACCCACTAGTACTAATCCTTATTTATATTGAGAATAAGCTTCCTGGCAAGTGTTACATTTTTATTCCATATTTATTGCTTGCTTGGGTTCATTTTCTTATCATTCTAAACCAGCGCTCCCCTCCCCCTCCAGTAATAACTCAATCTACAGGTATATCCACAGCAGAACTATACCACAAGAAACTCGGCTTTCCATACTGTTTGTACAGATTAAGCCAGTCAAGTAGAAATGGTACATTCTTACTGAAGTACACAATAAGCTACTAATAAAAAAAAGAAAGTTGACATTTAAAAGATTTGAGCTACTTTACCACAACAAATAAAAAGAAACATTTCCATTTCCTCTGTCAACAGTGTATGAAATTTTCTGTTTTAGATTAGTAAAAGGGAATTCTGAAGATGAGGCAGGGGGAGGAATAATCAGGGCCTAGTTTTCAGGGTTGCTGATCAGTAGAAATCAGTTCAATCTGCAGAGGCTCAGCACCTCTGGAAATCAGACTATAAAGGATTTTCTGGAAAACGGAAATTTATTAGATTTTGAACATAGCATAAAAGAAAAAAGGTAACTAAGCTTTGTAATATTCATCATATTGACAAAGCAAATAAAATGTCACAGGTGGAACAAATTAAAGGCTTTACAGATCATCCAGTAGTAGAACAATATGTTACTGCAGCAGTGAATATAAAAAGAACTGTCTAATATATATTAAAACATTTTAAAAATACATTAATGCAACAGAAATAGAAAATTTGCAGTTCTCTTATTCCCTGATCCTACAACCACTTGCTTCCAAGTATCATGATTACTCTCATGAATGGTTCCATTAACATTGTAAGCAGTATGTTAGGCGGTGTTTGCAGCACTGGATCCTTAGTACACATTTATTTCATTTTCTATCCCTGTGTTGCTTCTATAGGCCTGAATCTATGAGGTACTAAACATTCCCAGTACCCATTGACTTGTATAGGAGTAAATATCACTCAGCAGCTTTCATGATGCAGTCCTTAATTTTAATGTCAATATGTGCCATAAAATATAGCATTGTGAAACCTTGCCTCCATTGAAGTCAATGACAAAACTCCTATTTACTTTAAAAGGGCCATAATTTCACACAGGTTTCACAATGTAGGTGCATTAACATTACTATGTCAGAATCTTGACTTTATGTCCTGATTTTTGAGTATTTGTAATCTAAATATTAATGTTACAAAAGTTCTATTTCAAAATCATTCGGTTCATGGAGCTTACAAATTCTGCTTCCATCACCAGCAGACTTTGGAAACCCTACAATATGCTCTTGCAACAATTAGAAAGTATCAGAGGGGTAGCCATGTTAGTCTGGATCTGTAAAAGCAGCAAAGAGTCCTGTGGCACCTTATAGACTAAGAGACATATTGGAGCATGAGCTTTCGTGGGTGAATACCCACTTGGTTGGATTTTAAAAATTATAAAGTCATCTGGGAAGAGCTGCTGAGTATGTTCTATAGAAACATGAAGATATCAATACAGAATACAATATGTCTGTGCTATTACTTACTGACTGACTGAACTAAAGTCATCATTCAATATATGATAGGTATAACATTTATTTTTTGTACCCTTTGAAAATATCCTATAAAATTGAAACAGATAGGATTCAAGGGAAATCTAATAGGATTGTATAGTAATTACTCTAAAGATTTATAGAACTGCGTACAGAATGATACACTTTTAGTAAGCTCTATGAACTATCTAATATTCTTTTGCAACTAAAATTCTCTCTGAAATTCTATAGGATGGTTCAACCATCCCAGAGAAAGATTATCATTCTATATAGATCTTAGGGTTTTCTACAGTGTCAATCTCTGTAGTATTCAGTGATAAACTAAACTGGATGCTTTAGTGTCTCGTTGGGTGGGATAAACCTTCTTCTTTTCTTTTTTTTTTTATGCACTAAAAACTCAATTCTATTTTTTCTTTTCAATGTGTGGCAGTAAAAGGGAACATCCTGAGATGCCAGTTGTCTGGGGATTACATGGGTCCATTTGTACAAGGTTAGCACCAATCTGTGCTAATCAAAACTGCAGAATTCTTTTGCAATGAGGAACTAGGTATTAAGTCCACCAGGTAATATTTATTATGGGCTCTGTGTTGACACCAGAGGTGCTCACTGGGCTGGGAAAGAAGGAATACATACTTTTTCATGTTTGGTTAACTAAGAAATTGCTGATAGAAAATGAACATGTTTTATTTAGATATTCAAATAGAAAATCCTTGGACTGTGAACAAGCATAACAGAAAGGAGAAAGTTAGAAATCCCCCAAACAAAGGCACATAATAAATGTGAGCCTTCAATAGCTTAAATATCACTAGGGTAAAACAAATACATTTTAAATGTAGTTTCCCCCCACCCCTCCCCAAAAACATATACCTGATATAAACCAGCACACCATCGGTATTGTGACAAGTAGCATTTAACTAGGGCAGATTAAAAACCCTTGTGTTCGAGGGCTGCTCTGTCTTCTTTATGCCATATTGACCTGCTCCTGAGTAGTAAGTCATAATCTTAGGTTGTAGCGGACTATTGTCTGAGCAAGGAGAGTAGAACGTCACTCTTGTTGCGTGTGCTATTGCTCACCAAAAATAATATAACCATTAAACCCAGCTGATGCTTCCATTTTAAACACTCATTTTACAAATATTTTTGTAGCGTCACTATTTTAATTCCAGAGGGGTGAAAAACGAAGTTTTGGGAGTTTTAGACCCGCTTTCACCTTCTCTAGCAAAAAACAAACACAAAACAGACCCTCTAGAACTTTAAAAGTCATAATTATTCCTGCACTTAGTCTGTAATGTTGTCTTGTTAATATTTTTTTCTATCAAACTCTTCAAAAGACTGTTACTGCATTGCAATGAAATCCATTTCTCTCAGATAAAGCCTCAGTAATTGAGGTCTATACTGGGGAGATCTACAGGTGATTTGTGCAGGTGAAGAACATACAGTGTCGCAACTCTTGGCAAGGCACAGGGCTGCAGGGCACTTCCCGCCCGCACCACTAGCAAAGCTGATTCCGGGGCAAGCGAGCAGGGCAGTTGCCCGGGGCGCCAATTTCCATGGGATGCCATAGTGCTGTGTAGCTGGGCTTTTTCCCACCTCTCTGAGTATTGACCAGCTGTGTGGTGGTTTTGTTTGTTGCTTGGCCACTGGAGTGTGTGTGGTTGGGAGGGGAAAAGGGCAGAAGGGGAGCGCATGGGTGCTCTGCACAGGTCCAATACAAGGCTTAGGTGGTGTGACGGGCCCTCTGACCGTGGGATGAATTTCACTCTGAATGTTTCCTACTAAGCAAATAGACTCACCCTCATGTTTTAGGTTTTTGTTTATACCACCAATGAAATGGATACTGTATGCTAGCAAACTTTCAGCTAACAAGAGATGAGTTATGGCAAATGAAAATCCAAAAGCTTCTCTGTGCTTTAGATTGCTTTAGGTTGCTGATATTAACTAAATCATCTTTATCTCACCCTAGTGTCTTGGCACTGCAAGTGTTTTATACTAGTGGGGCAAATCCTGCTCCTCTTGCTCAGATGAGTAGCCCCAGTGAAATCAGTGTGTGTACTTGTGGAGGCAAATAGAAATTGGACCACTGCACAATTTTTTACATATTATGTTGTTTATACCACCTAGACAATGTGGGATGAGTGAAGGAACAAGTGACCACCTGTTTCCTCTCTCTGTCACTTTGACTTGTAAGCTTAACTTACTTTTGTATTTAAGGATGTGTTGCAGCGATAAAGTAAGATGTATTTAACTTATGTAACGGTGAGCTGTAAAGTGCTGAAAAAAATTCAGAGTCATCTGGGAGATATGCATTAGTTCATATACACTCATACACAAATACTGTGGTTTAAGTATTCCAACTGCAGGCCCTATTTTTATCCAGCTCTTCCCCCTACATAGACTACATGGACTGTATATGAGAGGATGGCAGAATATCACATATACACTTTTTAAAAAATGTTAACCTAGGAAACTACATACAAAAAATCATGTTCATGTCCATATTATCACAGCAAAGCAAAACTCACAAATGTCAAATAATGCAAAATCTAAGGTTCCCATAACAATATAAATTTGGCTCTATTGCACAGATATAGACCTTTCTATTTCTGTGTGTATGTAGCTAGAAGTATTGTCCTAAAATGTGTACCATAAGTCACATTTTAGGACACACAGGGGTATATTTGAATATATGCTACTATATATATGCAATACACCTCTACCCCAATATAACGCTATCCGATATAACACGAATTCAGATATAATGCTGTAAAGCTTTGATCCACCGCACTCCGGTGGATCAAAGCAAGTTTGATATAATGTGGTTTCACCTATAACGCGGTAAGATTTTTTGGCTCCTGAGGACAGCGTTATATCGTGGTAGAGGTATACTACCAAGTAATAGTTGCTGTAGGAAGAGTAATAGAATTTCTTTACCTTTTTAAATTCTCAAGCATTATTCTAAGTAGTGTCAAGTGATTAAAAACTGTCAAGTGATAAAAAACATTAATCGCTATTAATTAATCTCACTGTTAATAATAGCATACCATTTATTTAAATATTTTTGGATGTTTTCTACATTTTCAAATATATTGATTTCAATTACAACACAGAATACAAAGTAACATTTTAGAGCCTGCAAGTCCACTCAGTCCTATTTCTTGTTCAGCCAGTCACTCAGACAAACAAGTTTGTTTACATTTGCAGGAGATAATGCTGCCCGCTTCTTGTTTACAATGTCACCTGAAAGTGAGAACAGACATTCTCATGGCACTGTTGTAGCTGGTGTCGCAAAACATTTACATGCCAGATGTGCTAAAGATTCATATATCCCTTCATGCTTCAACCACCGTTCCAGGGGACATACATCCCTGCTGATGACTGGTTCTGCTCAATAACAATCCAAAGCAGCGTGGACTGACGCAGTCAAAAAAGCAAACAGGATGTTAGGAATAATTAAAAATGGGATAGAAATTAAAATGGAGAATATTTTATTGCCCTTATATAAATCCATGGTACGCCCACGTCTTGAATACTGCATACAGATGTGGTCTCTTCATCTCAAAAAAGATATACTGGCATTAGAAAAGGTTCAGTGAAGGACAACTAAAATGATTAGGGATTTGGAACGGGTTCCATATGAGGAGACATTAAAGAGGCTAGGATTTCTCAGCTTGGAAAAGAAGAGACTAAGGGGGATATGATAGAGGTATATAAAATCATGAGTAATGTGGAGAAAGTGAATAAGGAAAAATTATTTACTTGTTCCCATAATATAAGATCTAGGGGCCACCAAATTAAATTAATGGGTAGCAGGTTTAAAACAAATAAAAAGAAGTTCTTCTTCACACAGAACGCAGTCAACTTGTGGAACTCCTTGCCAGAGGAGGTTGTGAAGGCTAGGACTATAACAGGGTTTAAAAGAGAACTGGATAAATTAATGGTGGTTGAATCCATTAATTGCTATTAGCCAGGATGGGTAAGGAATGGTGTCCCTAGCCTCTGTTTGTCGGAGGGTGGTAATGGACAGCAGGAGAGAGATCACTTGATCCTTACCTGTTAGGTTCACTCCCTCTGGGGCACCTGGCATTGGCCACTGTCAGTAGACAGGATACTGGGCTGGATGGACCTTTGGTCTGACCCAGTGTGGCCATTCATATGTTCTTATGTTCATTGTTTGAGTCAGATGCCACCAGCAGAAGGTTGATTTTCTTTTTTGGTGGTTTGGTTATGTAGTTTCTGCATTGGAATGTTGCTCTTCTAAGACTTCTGAAAGCATCTTCCACACCTCGTTTCGCTCAGATTTTGGAAGATTCTTAAACCTTGGGTCCAGCGCTGTAGCTATTTTTAGAAATCTCACATTGGTACCTTCTTTGTGTTTTGTCAAATCTGCAGTGAAAGTGTTCTTAGAATGAACAACATGTGCTGGGTTATCATCCAAGACTGCCATAACATGAAATGTATGGCAGAATGTGGGTAAAACAGCAGGGGACATATGATTCTCCCCCAAGGAGTTCAGTCACAAATTTAATTAACACATTATTTTTTTAACAAGCGTCATCAGCACGGAAGTACGTCCTCTGGAATGGTGGCTGAAGCTTGAAGGGGCATGTGAATATTTAGCATAACTGACACGTAAATACCTTGCAATGCCGGCTACAAAAGTAACACATGAACATATATTCTCACTTTCAGGTGACATTGTAAATAAGAAGCCAGCAGCATTATCTGCTGTAAATGTAAAAACACTTGTTTTTCTTAGCGATTGACTGAACTAGGACTGAGTGGATTTGTAGGCTCTGAAGTTTTAAATTGTTTTGTTTTTGAGTGTAGTTATGTAACAAAAACGTCTACATTTGTAAATTGCACTTTTAGGACAAAGAGATTGCACTATGGTACTTGTATGAGGTGAATTGAAAAATATTATTTCTTTTGTTCGTTATTTTTGCAGTGCAAATATTTGTAATAAAAATAATATACACTTTGATTTCAATTACAACACAGAATACAATATATATGAAAATGTAGAAAAACATCCAAAATATTTAATAAATTTCAATTGATATCCTATTGTTTAACAGTGTGATTAAAACTGCAATTAATTGTGATTAATTTTTTTGAGGTAATCGCATGAGTTAACTGCAATTAATTGACAGTCCTAATTATAAACTATCATTATTTTAATCACATGGCTGCATACAGAAGGCCCAATTGGATCAGATCCCAATTGTGCGAAGTGCTGTGCAAACATGGAGGGAGTCACAGTGCGTGACATTGAGATGCTACAATCTAAAGAGACAGATACAGGGTACAATGTATAAGCAATTAAGATGAGACTTAACAGTGTCTTTGCATCATCTTGTGTTACCTTCACAAAAATCACTGCTTGAACCTGCAATTGCCAAAAGCTCATGCAGGAAATTTTGCTGAAGAATCGCACCAAGATAGATATCACTCATCTGAGCATAGGGTATGTTTTTTTGTTATAAGAAAATCACAGCAATTTCTCAGGCTTGTGTTTTCCTAATATTGGAGTAACTGGGCTTTTGCAATGAATAAAAGTATATTTTCCAAGATTCCTCCCTCACCAAAAAGGAATTGGGGGAATTCCATTAGGTGAAATTCCATTGACTTCAATAGGGCCAGGTTTACACTCAATGACTTTAACTGAATTATTTCCAAGTTATACCAGAGAACCATATCTAGGCATAATTCCTGCAGAAACTACAGTTGGGGTCCTGCTCACCTCCTCCCTGTCATCAGTCAGGGTTAGGTTCTTAGGAGCCATAATTAACTTCTGTGATTCTGTCCTCTTCTATGTACATGGATACTGATAACTTCACTATAACAAAACCAGACTCTGTCACACATGGTAAGGGCCATTGTTCTCATTCTATGGCAATTTCATTCCCGCTATATACGAGCACAGAAGAAGCATCTGATGTCTTGAAGATAGCATTGTTTTCACGTGGCTCTGGTAACTCAAAAATCACTGCATGTAGAAAATCAGGGACTGTCTGGGCTCAGAACTAGCATGTAGAACTTGAGCTGAATGGCTAATTTTTTCAGATAGAGGGATCTGACTGAATGGGGACTCCTATAGGGCCTGATGGAAAGCTCTTGAAGTCCAATTGAATCTTCTAATTGATTTCAATGGACTTTAACTCAGGCTAATGAACATGTGCCACTCTAACCATAACTATTTCATTTCTACCATAGGGTTGTAATAGTCACTGCTCTTTTTTTTTCTTTTTTTTTTTATACCAGTCTTGTTTGGTAAGCCCTGCTATAGTATTTCTAAGTTAATTCCCATTTTAGTCTAATATTTAGAGAATCTTCTCTTTTTTATTTGTAATGAGTTATGTAAACATATAATAACCTATGGCATGGGCTTAAAGGGTCAGCAATGTTTTAAAAACAGTTGTCAGTCTCAAGTAAAACACCTGGTATACAGTTGAGGCGGTTTTGCAAAAACACTTTCAACATCAGTACTACAAAAAGATCTGGGTGTCTACTTTTTTGCTTGTAAAATGTCCTGTATATAAGAATATGGTCACTTAAAACTGTTACTCTTTAGAAATAAAAATTAAATCATCTTTCCAACTCATATTTCCATTTTTAACTGACCATACATCTAAGCAAAATAAACACACTGCACATAATGAAGAGGCAGCTTTAAAGAGCTGTAAAAGGATTTACACTATATTCATAAAACTTCAAGGGTTGTTTAGAAAGCAAAAATATAATAAGTAGAGTTTTATAGCTCTAGATTTGTAATTGGAGCTGCAGTGAACAGTTCAGTGGAGCTTCACACCCTTATGAATCAGTCTTTTAAAATCATGAGCCAAATAGTACGAGAACCAAGACATTCTGTCTATTGTAGCATCAGAAAATTTCACAAAATTAGTTCAAGTCTTGGAACCAATAGAGCTATTGAAATAATGCAATTAGCTTCAGAGAGCCAAATGAGAGAGTTCCTTCCAATCTTGTTCAAACGATTGGTATGTAAACTGAAAGGGAGTGGTGTAAATTAAGACCTGAGAGAAAAATTAAGTGGTTCTGTTTCCTTGAGCAACAGAGAAGCTGAGAGGGAAAGAGAGAAAAGATCAGGGATAGTTAGTGAGCCACAAACAATACTTTAAGGCGTTAGGTACCTGTTCATCTGTATTTTGAAATCCGGAGTACAGTCTTCTCAAAAATCAGTCATTTACCTACATTACCTGAGGAGGCAGAGCCTTAAAATTCTTGAATCAAAGTACTGGGGAAAATATCACCACATCAAGAGCAGAAGTCACTAAAAGCTCATGAAATATATATATATGACAGTAAGGTATGCCATGGCACCCTCATTATATAGCAAATACACACAATAACTCTGAATTAGTTTAGGTTTAGTTTAACACGGCATGGCAGAAAGGGTTCCATTTATCAGATACTGGCCATTCTGGTTACAGTTTCTCCTCATGCCTATAAAACAAATTATATTTTAAATCAATATGTGAAGCAGGCAGATGACCTGATGGTAAATAGTCTGTGCCTCCGCCATTGCATGTCATCAAAAGCAGCGCTGATAAACTTTTTCCTGTTGTAGACAAGACGCAAGTGCACTCAATGCTGGTGAACTTACATCCTTAGAAATTAAAAAAAGGTGTATGAAAAAAATCAGACTTTGTATTTGTTATATTTTTGTAGGAACCCTCCTTCTGCACCCCTCTCCCCACAAAAAAAATGGATTCCATTTTCACATCTCTTAAAAAACAGATTATCCAGGTACACAAATCAGATAAGGCATTACAAGTAATTTAACATCCATACTCATACATCTATGGTACTAGTGTTTACTGCATTGTAGTATCCTCTGGCAGTTATGGATTCTGAAACCTGTCGTTATAATAACCCTAACCCATCCAAGATGGAAGTATTGAAGGAAAATCTGGAAGCGAAATATACATTTCTCAACCCTTCAAGAATAAAATAAATGATAGATGTGGGAGGAAGGAGGTCTGTGAGTGGGAGAGTGTAAACCACATATTAATTTAAAATTTCCTATGGAAACAAAAGCAAACCAGAAGGAAAGAGTTGCAGTGTAAAAGCAATATATTGGAAAGGAAATACTGTGTTGCTGTTGGCCAATTGGAAAGACATGTTTCAACGGGTGACAAAAGCAAAATAACATAAAATAAATAATTAATAATAATATAAGTCATTAGTAAAGTCGGTCACGTGGATTTTTTTTCATTATGACATAGAAGATATATCCTGAACTGTTTACTACTGTATTTACAGGGAAACAAAGTTATGACAAGCTCTGAATCCATCTTGGCACTCCTATATTCTGGTATGTTTCAGAAGCTGTTCATTTGTTGCATTATAGACATATTATAGACATGTTAGGAGAAAAAAGGAGAGGCTAGAGGCTTTAGAGATATCCTGCCAAGTCACTGTGCCAAAACATAAACAAAACAAACAAGTCCTTGGTTAGCCACTTTACTGCCCTATTGACAGAAGCTGTTTGTCCCCAAAGCAGTAGTGGCACCTATAATGCTCTTATGATATAAATAATATGTCCAACCAGTTGAAGCTTTTAAAAAAAACAAATATAATTGTTTTGTATTTAGTTGGTTGGGTTATTTTTAAATAGCATTTGTTCAAAAACATGTACTGGTTGATATAATTAATGAATATTCATTATATTTTTGTCTCCAACATTAGTCTCAACATCACAAATGCTACACAATATTATCAGAGAAGTTATTTGGGTAGGAGGCTGTCAAACAGATATAAAAGTTCCACAATCATCCAGGTTTCCAAAATATAATGACTAGCCAAAACTATGACTTGTGTTAATCTCAATGGCGGTTTAGCCACTGGGCCAATGGGACCCATGCCCAGAGACCCTGGCAAATTGCAGATCCTGGAAAAATGGGCACCCCAACCTGTTCTGCCTGCCAGCCCAGCTCTCTGGCCAGGAAGTGGGGTTGGAATGCGGGGCTTGTCCCACTCCATCCACCCACCTGACACTCCTACCGAAGAGCAGAGTCAGGGCACATGGGCTTGCCCCGCTCCCCAGCAGGAGCGTCAGGCGGGCGGGCAGAATGGGGCAAGCTCCCATGCCCTGATCCTGCTTCCCCATCAGAAGCGTTGGGAGTGGGGAGAATCAGGAGAGGGAGGACTGCAGGTGGAAGGGGTGGAGAGGGGCTCCCACTTGCTCTGGCCCAGAGCCCCACAAAACCGTAATCCTCTTCTGGTTAATCTGCTATGCCTTTTGTTGCATAACAAAGTTTCAGATAACTCATGCTTGTGTTACCATGAATTAACTAATATTTTAAAACTATTGACAACCTAATCAATGATGAATCAAAACAGTACTCTGTTAAAGCTAACAGAATAAGCCATAGGAGTCAGGGCATGTAAACATTCACTTGAATGTGATGTGGATGAATACAAAAGCCTCTATATTATTTTTTTAATTTTTTATTATTTGTTTAAAGACCAAAACTGATGCACAGTTTACTTACTAAAGTTTTTGCCCTAGTTTTCATGATCACTTCCCAATGGGGGAAATATTGTAAAAGAAGTCAAGCTGATACAAACACCATGATTTATACAATATGTCAACTAAAACTACAAAACTTTCTGAAGAATGAGACTATTAAATATTCTGGCCTATAAAATTCACAGAAAACCTCAGAAGATGAAGTACTAACATGATAGGAAGCTTTTCATCTCCACGTCATTTGTTCAAATCTCAGTTAAAGCTTTAGTGACAAACACAAAAACAGGCAAAATTTTCCCACTTTGAATTTTATTAAAAATACAAAACTAAGCTCTGATTTTCTAAAACTTTCATTGGGATTTTGGTCTCACTTCCATCAGCAGGATAGGACTCCCTTCCCTGTTTGTTTATCCAATATGAGGAAATGGAGGTCTGCAACCTCACTCACACTTTTCAGTCTTTGGGGAGCTACGGCATTCCTGTATCGTTAGGAAGTGGCTAGCTGGTGAACCTAAAACTCAAAGCAAACTCATGGGGGACAAACCCAGGCTAGAATAACCAAACTACAAGAAGATCACAAGAACCCTAGAAGACTCAAATTGGTATTTCACAGATCTGCAGAACTGTCTACAAGTTGTTACCACCTGAAGGCTGATGGTGGCCTATGTGACATGAAAGAAGACTGGTATTTAGAGAACTTCTCTTTGAATTTTTCCCCTTGTCTGGGATGCAGGCTTTAGATATTTTCTGCACTTTTGTCTTAAAGTAATTCCAAGCCTCCTCTACATCCAGATCCTTGAGTTCTTCAGTTCAGTCTACTTCCCTAACTAATTCCCTTAATTTTTTTAAGTTTGCCCTTTTGAAATCAAGGACCCAAATTGCAGATCTATTTTTGTTTATCCTTCCATTTAGATTAAACTAAATTAGCTCATGATAACTTGAACCAAGGTTGTCCCCTACAACTAGTTCTTCAATGAGGTCCTCACTACTCACCAATACTAAATCTAAAATGGCATCACCTCTTGTAGGTTTGGAAACTATTTGGTAAAGAAATCTGTCAGCTCCCATATCTAGGAAAATCTGGGCCCTACTATTATTAGTAGCACTTGTCCTTCATTCTGTAAAAATAAAATACATGCGCTGCAGGGAGATCCTGTTACAAATTTGGATGACATTCTTTAATTATAACTGCAGCTATAGGAAAACTCTGATTTTGTTCAGTCTGGGAGTCTTGAAAATTCATAGAGTCAAAAATATTCCCTACCATAAATGAATTACTAAATTTATCTGAAAATAATGTTGTTTTTAAAATCTAAAGCCACCTTCCTGAATATATTACTAGCATCTTGCTGAAAAGAGAGAAACTTTTAAAGTATTTTTTTCTAAACTTGCTTTAATTTTCTACCACTGACTTTCTGTCAGTAAACAGCCTTTTTTTCTCCCAATGGTCTCCAAGATTTTTTGTAAAGTAAAATGAGGAGTAATATTTGAATAATCTTAGAACATCATTTAGGATCATTTCTTAAAAAAATTAACCCATTTCCAACCTCTTCCTATACTAAAGCAAGGTATTTATATTTGAACAAAATATTTCATTTGTACGTATTGATGTTCTGTTTGCAAATGTTAACCTGCAATTAAGTTACATTAAATTCTCATGTAGGGTCCAATCCTGTGATCCTTTCAATGAGTAGAATTCATAAATACAAATCAGTAAGAATAACACCTGCAGAATCTGTCTCTCATTTATTGGTAGTGTCACAAGATTTCACTTTTCAGAAAGATGGCTCCTAATGAACTCATTGACATATTGGGATTAAAGGGTTAAAAGTCGGAGAGTTATTTGCGCAAGGACTTTGGATATATGCTGGGTTGATCCAGCCCTATATAACACTTCAACTTTTTCTCCCTTCCCTCCATTTCATTCTAAATTAGTTACAGTCTCAATTCCTATTTCAAGCTTCCCACAAGGGCTTTACCAACAGCTTCTATTTGAAAACCTTTATTTCAATAGGTTGGGCCTAGAATACCTGTTCTTCCAAAATTACCACTGCACCACTCAGTATGTCCTGTTAAGAGCTTCTCACTTCACTTCCATTTAGTCAGTATAGCAACAATCAATGAGCAGAAAAAGAAACTACACAAAAGAAACAAAATCAGTGTTATTTTCTCCAGCTCCAAGAGAATTCTCTGTTGGCAACACTGACCTTTCTTCATAGCTTTCTTTCGCAATTGCTGCTATGAGAACTTTGCTTTCATTTTCAGTTTATTGTGAATTATAAAGCATCAAGATATAATTAAATGGCTAACAGATTTGTTATAAAGATTAGGAAGAATAGCTACAACAAAAAACATTATTGTTGAAAATTAAAGTTGAGGAAAAAGTAACAAACAAACTAAGCTCATCGATGTAAAGTTTTAAAATAGAAGAAATAAAGGGAAAAAGAAACACAGAAATGAGACCACAAGGATAAAGACAGCAGGGAAAGAACACAATGAGTGGCTCTCTATAAAAATGTTAGTTTTGGAACTGTAGCTGACTTCAGATGTATATACATTCATCAATTAAAGTTAGTTAAGTCTTCTGCAGTGGATAGCTGGATTTTCATTCTGCTGCTGCTTTGGAATGCTAGACTTGAATTTAGCTATATGCATTATACAGTCTAAGGCACTACTAAAGCTGAAATTTTTTGAGATTTCAAAGATTTTTCCCATGCTGAACCTCTTGAATTTGGGAGGGGGGGACGACAAAGGCACCATAATAACTTGTGGTTAGGGTCACTTGGAATGTTGGAGACTCACATTCAAGCCTCTGTTCTAATTGATTCAGGTAGAATCTAGATCGCCCACATCCCAGGTTAGGGTCCTAATCACAAAGCTATTCTGAGCACTCTTTCTTTCTTTCTTTCTTTCTTTCTTTCTTTCTTTCTTTCTTTCTTTCTTTCTTTCTTTCTTTCTTTCTTTCTTTCAAATTCCAGCATGGACCAGAGAAATCTTCCCAATGAAAGTTTGTCAAAATCATCCCTTTAGCACAAGAACTTTTGCTTTTGACTAATTTGCATTTTCTAACAAATTGGCACTTTGTCAAAAAATTCTCAGCTAGCTCTAGGAACTGCAAAATGTCCACTCTTCTGTAACTCAAAGGATTCTTAGCCTTTTAGAAAGCCATGGATGTCAATGGGAGTTTTTCCTGAATGAAGATCTGCATAAAAAATTGTCTCTTTATTTACCTATCTTTAATTTACTACTAAGGCCAACATTTTCAGACATGGATGCCTATGGTTTAGCAGTTTGTTAGGCACCTAATAAAAACGACCTGATTTCCAAAGGTGCTGGTCATCCACAAATCCCTTCTGAAGTTAATGGGAACTGTAGATATTCATCATCTCTGAAAATGCAGGAGGCTAAGTAAGCATTTAGGAGTGTGAAATTTGGCACCTAGGTTTTTAAAAAAATATCTTTTACTTACCAATATGTTTACAAGTGCATTTTTGTCTAAACTCTTGTCATTTGGGGGTTAGATAAAATCTCATATTATGATTTGTACAGCACCTAACACAATGATATTGTAGCACAATGACCACAATTGAAGCCTATTGGAACTGCTGTAATTTAAATGAATGATACCACAAACATTCTGGTACAAAATGTTGATTTATGTGTGATTTCTTCCTGCTTAGAACAATTTCTGGATATATTTTGGAATGTCTTCTGTTCAGAATGAGAAAAAATCTATTTTGGCATTGTTTACTTAGTTACTGCTGCAATACAGATAGCAAGGATGAAAGGGACAGATCTGAAAGCTTGACGTGAATGCTTTTATTTTTACGTGGAAGTCTGCAAAGGGCTACTGATTGATAAAGACTGGCTCAAACCAAAACCTTGGATCCAAATATTTTGAATATTAGGCTGTTCAAAAGCTTTATACAGATATGTAAAATTTCTATTTAAGCCTGATTCTACATATGAAGTTTAGAACTGCTATTATTGCATAGATTTAAACATGGATATTACAAAAATCCCAATTAAATTTAGTAAATGAAAAAGTGTGATAACTTGACAAATAAGTATTTTCATGAGTAAATGGTGGTTAGGCATTGAAGCATTGACTTAAATTTTTAAACATTCAATGTGCATGGACAATTTGGTAACTGAATACAAATATGGACTCATAACTGGTAATGTGACTCTTTGTAATGTGACTACTACCTACCACCTCATGCCTTTCTGAAAGTGTTGCCCTTATTGTCCAAATATCATCCCCCTTATTCTCATCTATACACACAGCACAGAAAAAGATCATGTGCCAAATTCTTCTCAATTGCTTCTGTGCAATGATATTGACTTAAACTGAGTTGACTGCCAGGAATTTTAGTCGTGTGTACTGTATAGAAACAAGAATCAGAGGGGTAGCCATGTTAGTCTGTAACCACAACAACAACAAGGAGTCTGGTGGCACCTTAAAGATTAACAGATTTATTTGGACATAAGCTTCAGATGCATCTGAAGAAGTGGGGTTTTTACCCACGAAAGCTTACGCCCAAATAAATCTGTTAGTCTTTAAGGTGTTACCAGACTCCTCATTGTTTTTGTATATAAACAATATATTGATATACACACACCTCTGAAACAAATTTTCAGACCTGTGGTATTTCCAGCTAATTTAAATATTTTAGATACAATATACAACCTATCTGGCTTCCAGTAACCATGTCATATGAGTGTTCTGAACTTTTCTTTTCTATATATTTTCCTTTTTTCTAACATTAGTGTGTGTGTGTGGTGGGGGTCTTTTAATTGTAGCCATTTTCAATTGAAATAATGAAACAGGACTGGCTTTTTTCATCTGAATTTCCAGAAATATCATATGACAGTTTTATTACCTAATTTTTGAACATCCTGGAGTTTTCAATACCGACAAGAAAACCATTACAAAAACCTGGTCAAGGAAGTCTCCAATTTTCGTAAATCAGAGCCTCAAGTGGATTTTCAGAATGCTATTTATTTGCTTAACACCTCTCAAATGTCCACTACTGTAAAAATAAAAACATAGCATTTTACATTCAACATACAGCAAAAATTTCTTCCACCAAATAAAGACATAAGTTTTTTAAAGTTGCTTTTTCTTCTACTAACCACATTGCCCTTTATACTGGAGAGTAATAATGCAACTGAAGGAAGTACAATTGTCTGGCAGCACAATTCTAACATCATTCTCACTTCAATTTACCCTTCAGAGGTAAGATGTCTAACTCAGTTACAGTGGTGCAAATCGACAATCACTCCACTGATATCGATAGAGATATTTTGGATTTACAGTACTGTAAGTAAAATCAGTTTCTAGTCTTCGGATTATACTATGTCGCTATTCAATTGAATGTTACAAATACCACCAGTATTTTAAGAAATACAGTATTTTGTGTGATCATTTAGAGGGCCTCATCACCTGGGTACCATGCAGCCCTAGCTTATTTTACTATGGTTTGCATTTGCTGTGGCATATTTATTTCTAGATCTTTGCAAGTGATAAATCATGACACTATTTACATTTCATTGTACTGTTTTATACTACATTAATCTGCTTAATAAAGAGCACTCTTAAATTAACAGTCTAAAATAATTTTCGTTTCCAAAGACATAGTTCTGTTTTATGCTGTTGTCTTATGGCATTATTAACTACAGCATACATATTGACTAAAAATCCCCTTAAAAATCGGCTCAGACTTTTTGTGTTTAATTTAAAAATCTTGCTAGCATTAGATTCTTTTTCAAATAAGCTTAAAGCTTTGCAAATTCAACTGCATTTGGCTGGGCTACCAAGTAGAAAAGTATGTTATAGGGAAGTATACCTAAAAAAACAGGAAATGCAAACTACCTTTTTGAGAAGATTATGCCTCCCACTTACTAGACTACATGGGTGAATTGATATTCTTTGAAAGCAGGTAAGAAGTGAAAGCTTAGTAGGCTGAGATAACAGGTTGGGCAGTACATTGTTTGTCTACTGGCGCCAAGCCGTGTTTTTAAGATTACAGGTCCTAAATCTTCCATTCATGGTATTACAACCTGACCATCATAATCCAATCATGAAAGCCATACCAAAGAAAAGGTTGAGAAACAAAGAACTGATGTTTTAAAAACACCAAACCTTAAGATGACAATTTCAAGTGTTTAAATGTGCACAATGTAATATTAAGCAAATCTTAGGATGTTTTGGACTAGAAAGTCCCCTTTCAGTCTTTGTAAATGACTCTCTCTCTCTCTCCAATACACACTAACACGTGCACACCCACCCACACAACAAAAGGGATTAACTCAAGAAATCTAAAGTGATTCCACTTTAAAAACATGGATAAATCAAAGGTAAGTGAGAGCCACTGTCAGACCATGTCAACTATTACCTTTGAAATTGGCCCCTATAATTAAGAGTCCTCATTTCCCACCTTCTATTACAGTGTTAATATGGCTTCTTGAAGAATCCCCAGAAGTCTAAGATAATGTAAACTCCTAAAACTCTGACAAGCCTAGACAAGCCCTCATTCAGTTTTGTCTTTTACTTTTTCTAGAAGAGTCTTACAACTGAAATTAAAGAGGGTTTCCCTTCTGCATACCAGTCTGAAGTTATCGAAGCCAAGGTGACCTGTTTTAGATAAAATAAAGTCTTACATAAATGTGTGCCTGAAGCCTGTGGGCAGGAGTTTCCAAAGAGCATAAGAGGGTTAAATGCCCAAATCCCACTGAAATTCAACAAGACTCAGCATTTATCTCCCTTGGGTGCCTTTGAAAATTCCAGCCTGAAGATTTGCAGTTTGAAAAAGCTACATTAAGCTTTTAAAATAATTTTTTCTGTGCATTTTCTTAAGCAACATTCAAAAGGATATTTTAAAAACAGACTTACACTAGAAATATAAATACTTACCTTAATTATTATTATAATTAATAATAATAATGAAATATAGTACTATTTGAAAGAAAACTCGACTTCTTGGTTTCAGCTAGAAGAGGAAGATTTAAAATATTATGTGATATGTCATGATATTTCTGGCATTTGAAGTACTGGAAATCCTGCAACACTTCCGGACCAAATCATTTTGGATATGCTTCTTTCAGATGCTCATCTGCATCTTTCGGAATTTATCCATCCAGGGCAGTAGCTACTTTGCAACTGCAAAAGGCAAAAAAGTGACTTATGCAATTGGACCCAGAATTCTAAAGGCTTGATCCAAATTCCACTGGAGTCAATTCAGGACTAGAGCTGATCAGGAATTTTTTGATGATTTTTTTTGGCAGAAAATGGTGATTCATCTAAACTGAAGCTGTTCAGAGGAAAGGCCAGTTTCAACAAATTTCTCTGTTCAAAAATGTTTTTGAAAAAAAAGTTGTGAAATTGTTGAAACATCTCATTTAGATAGTTTCAAGACAATCTTTTTTTGTTTGTTATGATTGTTCATTTAGAAATGTAAGCAAAAAAGTAAAAATATATTTTAAAAGGTCAACATTGAAACTAAACATTTTGACTGATCTGAACAAACAGGGCTTTTTGGATTTTTGAGATTTCAACACTTTGTTCTGATTAGGGACAATAAATTTTTTCAAAATAATGAAAATTTCCCTGGGACAGGAAAAACTGTCAAGCTCTAATCAGGATGTAAATTATGATGATTGTACAACAGCAAAATCTCTAGTACGATACTTCATGAGGGACATTAGACAGTGCCTAAACATACTATGCTATGTCAGTATTTGAATAGGCAGCACAAAATGAACAAAAAGGCTAAAACTAGCACTTGTTTTCCTAAGCAACACTTAAAGTTTCTTTAAAACATCTCCTGCCAATAAGAGGTTCAATCCCAATCAACACAGTGGAATGTTAACCGTTCACTAATGTGTCTTGTTAAACTTAATTATTGCATCAGATATTTTTAACTAATAGGCTGTCCAGCCTTAGTGAACTGTGAACACAAGAGTACATAGTAGGTACTGTGTTATTTTCCTACTACTCTCTCACAGCCAACAGAACTGGTAGTTCGGAATGCAGAATGGGCCCTTGGAGAAGATGAGCATAAGAATGTGCTTATAGGCTAATATTGTCTCCATTGAGTCATCTTATCTTTTTAGGATATGCAAGCAATGTTGCCAGATCCAGGGACAAGATGACTGGATATCATGTATGTGGAGACGATAGCCATGTGATAAATTGTGGAGCTATGTATTTATTTGTCATGTATATGTGATTTATTTATCATGTACCTTTGACCATCTCACCAAGCCCTTTTCCTGTCAATCCATCTTCCCTATGACTACTTGTAAAATTCTGTGATCCTGAAAAGAAAGCTAGTCATGAAGCTAATCATATTTATGCCACCCCCCGATTCATAGGTTTTCTCAGATTTGTTTGCTTTTTTCAACTCATCAACACAACCTGAATTAAAAGAGCGAGCTCTCTTTTCTCAGTAGCTTTGTCTACTTTTTGATTATTAATTATTTTGTAATGCCCAAAGTTGCTTCACTGAAGACAATGAATGACATTGTTCTCCACCAAAGAGATGGGCTTTGCAGCACACCCTTTAGGCCACCAGATTCAAACTACTTTGGACCAGTGTGGCAAGCACATTTTTAACTGAAGGGGCCCTGATAGCATCTCCCTCTTTTATAATCAAGGTAGCTCCAGATTTACCATCTCTGCTAGTAGGGAGTTTTATAATTTTTTAAGGAAATCTTGCCCCATTTTTTATGTCAATGGAAAGGCCCTAGCTGATGCACAAATGTGTGGTTCTGCTATATTAGACTGGGGACAGATATCTGAACTATACAGAGATGGGGCAGGGAGGGCCCACACTGGCAGTGAGAGTGTTTAGTAAGAAAACAAGCTCTCCACTGGCAAAGCTTGTAGACCTATTTGGCACTGGTCCCTTGCACCTGAAGAGGGTCTAGCCCAGTCTAGGGTTGATAAAGAAGGAGGAAAGAGCTCTGATTTTGTTGGCGAGGAGAGATGTCTGATTGCAGCCCTGGGATAGAGCTCACTTGCCAGCTGGATAAGCCCTTCTGGAAGCACCAAGCAGATTCTGGGAAGGGATCAGTGGAAGCGCAGGCTGTTTTGGAAATGAGCCGTAGTCAGAAGGGTGGGTACCTATTGAAGGTTTTGAGGACAACTATGGCTTTCAGTTGTGCTTTTGTTCCTGATTACCTTTGAACTTCAGTGAACCAAAAGGCTGCTTTGGCCTGAGGTCCAAAGCACCACTACCCTGACTTCTGAGAAACAGAAACAGACCCAGAAGACTTGCAGTAGGGTGAATTGTGCCTTGATGGGCCACAAGGTCTGCTGCCCCAGCCGGAGGGACAGATACCATTTTATGATTTGTGGGTTGGTGTCCTTCACGGGAGGCACACTGCATATGTGTAAAAGCAGCAAAGAGTCCTGTGGCACCTTATAGACTAACAGACATATTGGAGCATGAGCTTTCGTGGGTGAATGACCACTTCGTAAAGCCCAGTTCTGCTGTACTGTGAGGATGGGTCTCAGAGAGTGTATGGAACGGGAAGAGGTTGAGCTGAGAGAGGAATGGGGGTGGGGCTCCTGGATTGTAATTCAAACCACTCACACATTCAAATCATACACATATTAACAGCCCTGAGACTGAAAATCCTGCTTATAAAAGATCAATGCCAAGACTTCATGAAGCAGCATACTTGCATATTGCTGAGGCAAGTGATACTATGTGAAAGTGATCAAGAAATAAAGGTATAAAATAAATCAGTCCCATAAAGGATTTGACAAAGGTGGTTCTATTAATAAAATTATGTCTGCAGCTGAGAGCCCTGGTCCTATCTTCCTTCTTGAAAATTCTATATGAAAAGGGCAATATTTAAGGAAAATGACTATATGATCCAACTCAACTGGAGCAAAGCCAGGCTAAATCATTGAAGATTTATAAATCAGTGGCCCAGTGATGTCAGTAATCCAGCGAGAAGTATGAAACGTTACAGGTTTTGGGAACAGAATATCAGTTGAAGGTATGGTTATGCCCAAATCTCATGGCCCTGAATTTTTTAATCTATAACAGTGACAAAATAATCCATGCAGAAAATGGATTACTATTGGTGCTGGACTTGCTTGTAAGTAACAACACACACCTCCAGGATGTGTAATTTGGTCTAATAATGATATACTTTGCTTATTAGGCATGAGGACAAGGACTCCAGGGTGAGTCATTGTGGCTCCATAATGTGAACGATGGAGCATCTAGTTGTGAATATTACATGATCATTTCTTAAGAAAACTATGGTATATTAAAAAAAATAATAATTCTGTAATGAAGCTGTAACTTTTAAAATTGGGCATAAGGTTACCTTTGAAGAAAATAGTCCTGAACAGCTTAAAAGTTTAAATGGTAACCAGGAACTTTTTAAAGAGAAGCCAGTTATACCAGTGTAATTATATTGATATAGTTAAACAAATATAGTTATACTGGTAAATCCCCATGTGGCTGCTTTTATTCCAGAATAAAAGTGACTTTTTTCAGTTTATCTTAAACCCCTTCCAAAGTGACATAAACTAATCTGAAAAAAAGTTCCTCTTATATAGGAATAAGTGTGTCCACATGGGAAATTATACTGGTATGACTATATAGTCTTAAATTCACAGCACCAGTAACTTTTCCGTGTACACAAGACCTCAGTCTTGCAAGCTCAATTTAAAGGAAGGATTTTTAAAAAGTGCTTAGTATTGGCCTAACTTTATTTTTACTGAAGTCTGTGGAATTTTTCCCACTGACTTGAATAGGAGCTGAGTTAAGCCAATACTAAGGCTTTTGAAAAAATTCACTCCAAATGGCGAATTTTTCACTTAAACATTTTATTCAGTAATTAAAGTGAAGCTTCTGCCTGGCCCTTACAAGGGCTGCAGTGGGAGGACAAGAGGTTTTTGACATAAAGAGCTCCCTCCCTCACCTTATATGGCCTGCTTACAGGCCATACAGAATTATAGTCTTAGCACTTAGCCCTCGTCCAGACTAACCCGCGGCATCGGCGGGTTAAAATCGATAGCTCGGGGATCGATATATCGCGTCTAGTCTGGACGCGATGTATCGATCCCCGAGCGCGCTTACATCGATTCCGGAACTCCATCAATCCGAACGGAGTTCTGGAATCGACACGGAGAGCCGCGGACATCGATGCCGCGCAGTCCAGACTGGTGAGTACCTCGATTTTAGAAATTCGACTTCAGCTACGTTATTCCCGTAGCTGAAGTTGCGTATCTAAAATCGATTTTAATACCTAGTCTGGACGTGGCCTTAGAGAAGTGCTGGGACTGAACCCTTCCTGCTCTTCTGGAGGACACACTGTACTCCAAAGGGACAGTTGTAATTTCCTAGAATTCTCTCTAATATGCCTCAGGATTGAATGAGGATGCTTTAAGAGCTTTAGCTCGATCCCAAAAAGGCTTGTGAGATTTCAGACCTGTCTTTGGAAGGATCTGAAAGCCCTCATGAATTGTGAAGTTCAGGCTGGCCATAACTCAGTTATATTCACAAGATTTATGTGTGTGTCTCTGGATTTGGGGTCTGGATTGCCAGAGTGGGCAATCATTGAATAGGTGTTGGTTTTAATGTTCTAGGTATGATTCTTATCACAGCATTAAGATGAACATCCAGAGATCTGGTATGTGAGCTCCCACTCACACTGATGTGTAACATTCAGCAGTTGAGTATATCAGTGCTAGAGTTGCTATTTGAAATGTGCTTGCATCGGTATCCCATGTTGTTTTTGTGAGTTAGTCCTTGCTTTTATCTTTGCACTTATCTTTCCCAAATGGGCTTTAAAATTCAAGCTTGTGTCCAAGGTTACACACAAGTAATTCAGATAGGGCTCATTTCGGACCAATTGACTGCAAAAGGTGACATTAAGTGGTTCCTTGAGGCTTTGTTGTTTAGGTGAAAGTCTATTATTAAGGTTCAGGAGGCACTGAGATGGACCCTCAAGTACAGAAGGTATTCTGCCACTATCTTGAGAGCAGTGGAGAAGGTGTCACTGATTGTGGTGAGGTCTTTGCCTGGTACTGCAGGAGAGATGTCATCAGCATAAATGAACTTACATGAAATTGTCAGATAAGTCACTAATGTTGATGTTGAACAGTAAAAGAGCCAGCACAGATCCTTGAGGTAAAATATTATTGGGGGTGCATGCTTTGCTGAGTTGCTCATTCAAAAGGACACTGTCTTTAGTTGCTCTACACTGGGGCCAGAAGTTGTATGGTGCTATGGCATTTGATGACCCTTGATGCTTTGCGCAACAGCCTGTATCTCCAGACTGTATTGCTTCCAGAATCAATTATGTTTGAAAGGGAGCAATGTGTGGTGATATTGTGATGGCTGCCATCTTGTCCAACACACCAGGATTCAGTTAGGGACCTCCAAAGTTAAAATTATGAGATGTTTTAGCCTGGCAACTGCTGTTTAGATGAGACTCAAAGAGAAACATATCTCTGTGGACTGGGCACAGAGTGGGGACCTGTAACACACATATTCCAGTAGGTTACAATGTGAGTAGATCCATATCTAAAAGGCAAAACTAGGACACAATAGATATTGTTTTAAATAATATCTTCAATACTTAAAATATTCCCATGCAGTTTTACAAAATATGTGACAAACACAGATACACCAATAATACAGTGATTATGTAGTCAATATACTCTCAGCTATAACTCTCACACTTTCTTGTATAGCAGAACTTGTGGCTCACTTTCTCCCACTGCTCTTGCTCCCTTCCATCATTGCCTTAAAATAGGTTATGAGATCTTCAGATCCCCTCTGCACAATGAGCACGATGGACAAGATTCTTTCTTTAACATCTTACCTGAAGAAATATCTTTATCCCTTGCAGCCATAGATTACAAGAAGAATCTTCTTTGAATAAATCCTAGAAACTAAGGCAGTCATTTTCTTTTCTTTTTCCTTCTACCTAGTTCACAGATTCATGACATCCAATAGCTCTGGGACCATCAGAATGTGCAAAAGAGAAAAGGGAAGCAGTCACTGCAACAATTATATGTTAGTGCATATACAGTTGTGAATGCCTCAGACACATGACTGTTTTTGTCCTTTTTTTCAATCATTGCAGAATGAAACAACCTTTGTCTGCCTGTAATGTGTATTAATATGTATTTAAAGCGAACCCTGCATCCCCAGCTGCACATATAATCCATCTATTTTACTGGCAAGTGACAGAAAGATGTAACAAACTTTCCAGATATTTTTTATATTTACCTAATTTTCTTAACAGCCATCATTACTCTGAGAAAAACTTTTGATTTTCTGTATTTAGGTACATACAAGAAAGAATCAACAGAGGACAACCCACAAATTTCATAAAAGGATTGCAGCAATTAGAATGTAACAATATTTTTAAAAATATAGGGCCAGATCTGTAACTACACTGATTTATACCAGGTATGGCCTTACATACTATTTTTAATAATTATTGGTTTGGTATTAGGATTTTATGTATTAAAAAGCTCAACAGTCATAAAAATCAAGTAAGCATAGATAGAACACTATAATCGTCTATTGCAAAAAGGAAAAAAAGATGATTGAGGTAATTATGAATATAAACAAATCAAGGAATATCAAATAAAATGAAATAAAATGGCACATTTGTCTCTCCATGAAATTATAGCATATATTTGGCTATACTCATATCAAATCTTACATGGTTGTTTGTCAGTTACAACAATCTAATTATCAACAGCAAATCAACTTGCATGCAAATCAGATAACCTGTAAATAAATAACTTGCCTTGTCAAATAATAGAGACTGATAAATAACTTTTAGGTCTTGCAGAGAAACTGTAATGCTGACAGTACAGTTGCAGGCAAAATAACGTTGTTTAATGCAACCAGTATGTCTTGAGCATCTTGGTTTTACAAAGATGAATTTGGAAAATGTCCAAGATTACATATTTGCACTTTAGAGGATGAAGCTGACCAGTATGCAAGACCACAATGACTTATTTTAATTGCAACGGTTAGTGAATATTCTCTCGGTCTGTCAGAGTGGTCTCTGGTATGTACCTCATTTGGAGTTCAGTGCTGAAAACTATGCAGTCCAGCCTCTCTACAGCAAACCTCAGGGACTGGGACTACAAAGGGACAGCAAGGGCAATTACTAAAGAGTGTGTGTGTATCTTCCCCCAAATTCTGGTTTCCACACAAACATAAACTGGAACTGCTGTTGATCCATCTGCAGAACAATTCTAAAAATAAGTAATTGATTTAATAGATCCCCTTTTTAACCTTCCATAGCAAGAAAATACACAATATAATCAAATAACTTTTGTCTGCTAATTCTCTTTTTTAGCTCTTTCTTTTGTGTCTGTCCTCTTTTTGCTTGCATGCATGAGGATGCAAAGTCAGGGCAAATTTTAATCCTAAAAGTTTTGGGAAATTGCACATTAATTTTTTCAGTGTATTATTATTAAATAAGACAGTGAATTATACACTTTAAATAATGACCATATTCATTATTTAAACTGTTTAATTTGGATCTAGGAGAAACTTTAACAGGGAAAAATGTTATGAGTCTTCCATGGATAAGGAATACTAATAAGGTTGTGATTGTGTGAGTTAATCTGAGTATTTTTTATACAATTTGTTACTTTTCTCCTGAAGTATTGATATTTGAAAACCTGGTAGAAATTAATAAAATTGCTAAGCATATGAGATGATTAATCTGTTAGAATGCTTCTGAACTTAGGTTGGGTTTTCATTAAAGAATGTAGTTTTGTCTTACAAAAAGATTTATACTGCCCTCAAAAAAAAAAAACAAAAAAAACCAAACCACCAAAACCAAACGACATAAAAATGAAGTTATAGCCTGAAAAAGCGCATGGGATCAAAAGTGACTGAAAATTTATTATCTCAGACCTGGAGAAATTGGTCCCTCTAGATTGCACTGGGGTGAACTGATGAAGCAGGGTGCAGAAATTTCTGAAGTTCATCTGTACCAGCAAATTAGAAATAATACACAAACACATAGTAACAGAATGCAACTAGTGGTGGTGTATTTCATTTTCAGATGCCTTTTTTAACTATAATCTCTATTGGCCAAAATTAATGATTGAGTTAATTACTAAACCCGGTTGCACTGCTGGATCTGGAGCAGTGATTTATCATTATTTCCAGTGTTACCTAACAGTTATAATTATTTCCAATACAAATGGATATAAGTTTAGTGGTCTTTCATAGTTGTTCTTTCATTATGGATCACTCTAGAAATCCTTCAACCATATAAATAAATAATTCATGCCAATTATGGGGCTAATAGATTTTCTGCAATCTTTACAATCCTCAAAAGAGAACTGGAAATATCAAAAGTAACATTGTATAAACAGAAGGGTTCCCTTTCACAACTCATATCCTGCTACTGCTTCATACTAATCTCTCTCAGCTGCCCCCTCCACTCCCTGGAATGTAACTAGGTTACACTTGCTGGAAATGCTGGGGGAGGACTGCCAGTTACTGCTTGCTCTTTTAGAGCAGCTTCCTGACTGGTCTCCACCACTGTGCCAGAAGAAGCTCTCTGATTAGTTGGGCAGTCGTGAAGCTGGCCCTTTAAATATGGGGCAGAAGAAAGCCAGGCCTAATCTACTCTTCGCACCCTCATGTCGGGAAGTCCTCACATGCATTAGCTCAGTTGGACAGGTGCTGTAACTGTTATATTGTGGTTTATAATTATGTTATTTATCTGCTGTTGGCTTTAATCAGTTACAGTATAACCTCAGAGTTACGAACACCTCGGAAATGGAAGTTGTTCATAACTCTGAAATGTTGGTAACTCTGAACAAAATATTATGGTTCGTTCAAAAGTTTACAGCTGAACATTGATTTAATACAGTTTTGAAAGCTTAGAATGCAGAAGAAAAATACTGCTTTTAACCATTTTAATTTAAATGAAACAAGCACACAAACAGTTTCCTTACTTTGTCAAATCTCTTTTGTTAAATTTTCCCTTTATTTTTTAGTAGTTTACATTTAACAGAGTACAGTACTGCATTTGTTTTTAATTGTTTGTCTCAGCTGCTGCTGCCTGATCGCATACTTCAGGTTCCAAGGGAGGTGTGTGGTGAACTGGTGTCAGTTCATAACTCTGAGTTTTTACTGTAATTCCAATTTTTTGTTTTGGGACTCTTAAACTGTTCATAGACTCATAGACTCATAGGTCAGAAGGGACCAATATGATCATCTAGTCTGACCTCCTGCACAAGGCAGGCCACAGAACCCTACCCATCCGCTTTTCTAACAACCCCTAACCCAGGACTGAGTTATTGAAATCCTCAAAATTGGTTTGAAGACCTCAAGCTGCAGAGAATCCACCAGCAAGCGACCCATGCCCCATGCTGCAGAGGAAGGCGAAAAACCTCCAGGGCCCCTGCCAATCCGCCCTGGAGGAAAATTCCTTCTCGACCCCAAATATGGCGATCAGCTAAACCCTGAGCATGTGGGCAAGGCTCACCGGCCAGCACCCAAGAAGGAATTCTCTGCAGTAACTCAGTTCCCATCCCATCCAACATCTCCCCGCAGACCACTGAGCAGACCCATCTGGTGATAATCCAAGATCAATTGTCCAAATTAAACTATCCTATCATAACATCCCCTCCATATATTTATCAAGCTTAGTCTTAAAGCCAGAAAAGTCTTTTGCCCCCACTACTTCTCTCGGAAGGCTGTTCCAGAACTTCACTCCTTTAATGGTTAGAAACCTTCGTCTAATTTCAAGTCTGAACTTCCTTATATCCAGTTTGTACCCATTCGTCCTCGTGCCTACATTAGTACTAAACTTAAATAATTCCTCTCCCTCCCTAACGTTAACCCCCCTGATATATTTATATAGAGCAAGCATATCCCCCCGCAGCCTTCTTTTGGCCAGGCTAAACAAGCCAAGCTCTTTGAGTCTCCTTTCATAAGGCAGGTTTTCCATTCCTCGGATCATCCTAGTAGCCCGTCTCTGGACCTGTTCCAGTTTGAATTCATCCTTCTTGAACATGGGACACCAGAACTGCACACAATATTCCAGATGGGGTCTCACCAGCACCTTATATAACGGTACTAATACCTCCTTATCTTTGCTGGAAATACCTCGCCTGATGCATCCTAAAATCGCATTTGCTTTTTTAACAGCCGTATCACATTCGCGGCTCATAGTCATCCTGTTATCAACCAATACCCCAAGGTCCTTCTCCTCCTCTGTCGCTTCCAACAGATGCGCCCCCAACGTATATCTAAAATTCTTATTATTAATCCCTAAGTGCATGACCTTGCACTTTTCACTATTGTATTTCATCCTATTACTATTACTCCAGTTTACAAGGTGGTCCAGATCTTCCTGAATAGTATCCCTGTCCTTCTCCGTGTTAGCAATACCCCCCAGCTTTGTGTCATCCGCAAACTTTATTAGCACATTTCCGCTCTTTGTGCCAAGGTCAGTAATAAAAAGGTTAAATAAGATCGGTCCCAAAACCGATCCTTGAGGGACTCCACTAGTGACCTCCTTCCAGCCTGACAGTTCACCCTTCAATACGACCCTCTGGAGTCTCCCCTTTAACCAGTTCCTTATCCACCTTACAACTTTCATATTCATCCCCATCTTTTCCAATTTAACTAACAGTTCCCCATGTGGAACCGTGTCAAACGCCTTACTAAAATCTAGGTAAATTATGTCTACCGCATTTCCTTTATCTAAGTAATCCGTCACCTTGTCAAAGAAGGAGATCATATTGGTTTGGCATGATCTACCTTTAGTAAATCCATGTTGCAATTCGTCCCAATTACCATTGACCTCTATGTCCTTAACTGCTTTCTCCCTTAAAATTTTTTCCAAGACCTTACATACTACAGACGTCAAGCTAACAGGCCTATAATTACCCGGATCACTTTTATTCCCTTTCTTAAAAATAGGAACTACATTAGCAATCCTCCAGTCGTACAGCACAACCCTCGAGTTTATCGATTGCTTGAAAATTCTCGCTAACGGGCTCGCAATTTCATGTGCCAGTTCCTTTAATATCCTCGGTTGGAGATTGTCCAGGCCCTCCGATTTTGTCCCATTAAGCTGTTCAAGTTTGGCCTCTACCTCAGTTGCGGTAATATCCACCTCCATATCCACATTCCCGCTAATCATCCCTCCATCATCACTAAACTCCTCCCTAGTCTTATTAAAAACTGAGGCAAAGTACTTATTTAGATATTGGGCCATGCCTAGGTTATCCTTAACCTCCATTCCATCCTCAGTGTATAGCGGCCCCACTTCTTCTTTCTTTGTTTTCTTCTTATTTATGTGGCTGTAGAACCTTTTACTATTGGTTTTGATTCCCTTTGCAAGGTCCAGTTCAATGTGGCTTTTAGCCTTCCTCACTTTATCCCAACATGTCCTGACCTCACCAAGGTAGCTTCCCTTGCTAATCCTGCCTTTCTTCCACTCCCTGTAAGCTTTCTGCTTTTTTTCTAATCCCCTCTCTGAGTTGCTTGCCCATCCAGCTTGGCCTACAACTCCTGCCCATGTTTTTTTTCCCCTTTCTTGGGATGCAGGCTTCCGACAATTTCCGCAGCTGCAACTTAAAGTAATTCCAGGCCTACTCCGCATTTAAACCTTCTAGTTCCTCCGTCCAATCCACTTCTCTAACTAATTTCCTTAACTCTTTAAAATTAGCCCTCGAGAAGTCGAAAACCCTAATCCCAGATCTACATTTGTTTATCCTTCCATCTAGTTTGAACTGAATCAGCTCATGATCACTCTAACCAAGATTATCCCCTACCACCATTTCTTCTACAAGGTCCTCTATTTGGCTCTTGTTATGTGTTTACACTACCTTTAATGAACATTTGCAACTTTTATATTGTAAAAATGACTAGTTGGTGGGCCTCAGACAAAGATTAAATGAAAAGGCCTAATCTTAGGATATTATTGAGGGACGTTAGCTGTTTCCCAGTCTGAGATTGGCCCATTTGGGAGATTGGCCATTAATTTATGCAAAAAAAAAACTAGTGAAATGTACCAGTACAGGTTGCCAGGAGTTGGGCTACTTCATTCCATGAAAGTAGAATATTAGCTGACTCATAGTCTGTGTAAAATGGTCTGTCTGGAGAGGCCAAAGGTGGTATTAGACCAAACCATAGGTATTTTATCTTGTGCTTGGGTCCTTAGCTCCTGGAGTGGTATGATTATGTTGGAATTGCAGCTTTGTGATTTTTGTTTTTTGTTTAAATCTAGCAATGATGGGAGCCAAGAAAACCTTGAAAACATGGCCCGGGTGTCACCATACAGCAACATCTGCTTGAGTCTGCATACAGCCTGAACATTACTCTGAGAACAATGAAGTGTATGGCAGGAAGAGGAGATGCAGTGTACTGAGCAATCCTTCTGACCCACCCATGCAGACCCACTCTTGCTGCTGTGATAAGTACTGGCAGGCTCCCCTACTTTCTCCTGGCATCTCTGCTGATAGCCATTCTTGTTGATCCTACGGGGAGGGAGTCCTGCCACTCCCAAGAGGAAGGGTTCCTGCTGTCATGCCTGATGATCCTGAGGGGAGAGAGAGTCTTTATCACTGCTTCAAAGAAATGAGCTAGGGCCTTGCCTCCACCTCTGTCCCTCGAGGTTCCAGTGGCAGGTCCCATGTCTTTGTGCCTAGGGCCCTGAATTTCCTTAACCCTGTGTTGGACAAATGCTGACTTGATCGTTGGATTGCATATATGTACCAGGGGAACAAATTGCTACTCACAACCCAAGTGAGATCAAATAATAACTGGAGTAGCTATATTCTGCTGCTACTTAATACTCTGTGGCTAATGATAGATAACCTCTTTATTAATAACATCATGTAACGTAATATGAAAGAGAATCAAACTTCTCCTGTATTTCAATAATTACCTAATGGAACATCATAGAAACATACAGAATAGAAATATACTGTCTCCAATATCCCTGCTGGTCCTCAGTATTTGGGACCATTACTGGAAGGGAAACTCCCAGATCACCCAAATTACTAACAGCAGTAGAGTAAGGTGTAATAGTACGGAAGGACAACAATAACAGACTAGCAACTAAGGACACTAAAAGACTCCTTTCTTAAAACCAACAGATGCCTTCACTTCACAATCAAATTGGCATATCTCCACCAGTCAACACCCTGTTCATTTGGCCTCTGCTGGTGTCACCAGCATAACACACCCGTCTACTAAGCATGCTCACTCTGGTGGGAGCTGGCCAAGTATCTTCCAGGTTCCTTCCCCTGGAGCACAGCAAAAGGGATCTGGTTATACAGGTGACTTTATAAGTCTCTGATTTATGTTAATTTGGTTCAGAACAATGCTCTTAGTTGGACTCAGGAGAAGCCTTTAGTTTTTACTTCAAGGATGTTGGTGAGAGATTGAGGAAGACTGGCGGGGGTGGGGAGGGATTTGCCAGCTTCCCACCTATGCAAAGTTCACTAGCCTACTGGTCATATTTTATAAGTTTGGTGTGAAAATTGTGAGATACCCAAACCCAAGGCTAAGTATGAGTGGGTTTGGTGATCCATGTGAATATTTTGTATAGCTCTGATTGATACTTCTCTTGGCAGTCCCAACAAAAGAGGCCAAAGACTGAATAGGCATGGAGAGTAAACTAACCTGGCTTTCACCTCTCACAGTAGTGTCTTCACATTAGCTGGCCAGTGTAGGGGCAGTTGCCTTTCCACTGCCTTTGATAAGACTTCACTGAACAAGGTTGTTAATCAGACAACTCTCCCAAACAACACATTCTCTCTCTCCCTCTCTCACACATTCAAACACACACACAAGATTTTTAAGTGTCACTGAGCCAAATTCCTCCAAAGTACTCCACAAATGTCTGAGGAAAAAAATGTATAGCTGAGTAATTTGTAAATTAAGTTGTGCATACTTGAAAGGTTCCAGAGACTTTCAGGAAAGGGAATGTGTGTGGGTAGGAAATTAACATGCAAGATATTAATCATTTTCATTATCATTTTTGACTTTGGGTGTTTAATCTCTTTCAAACATGTGAAAAGAAAGATTGCTCCCAAACCAGAAATCTTATTATTAGAAAGTTTTGTAACTGAAAATGAAATGTGAATTCCTAGGTCTCAGTATGGAAAAAAAAAAAACCCACAACAGTATTTCATTTAGCCTGGCCAAAAGAAGGCTGCGGGGGGATATGCTTGCTCTATATAAATATATCAGGGGGGTTAACGTTAGGGAGGGAGAGGAATTATTTAAGTTTGGTACTAATGTAGGCACGAGGACGAATGGGTATAAATTGAATATTAGGAAGTTTAGACTTGAAATTAGATGAAGGTTTCTAACCATTAGGGGAGTGAAGTTCTGGAACAGCCTTCCGAGGGAAGTAGTGGGGGCAAAAGACTTTTCTGGCTTTAAGACAAAGCTTGATAAGTATATGGAGGGGATGTTATGATAGGATCGTTAATTTGGGCAATTGATCTTGGATTACCACCAGATAGGTCTGCTCAATGGTCTGCGGGGAGATGTTGGATGGGATGGGAACTGAGATACTGCAGAGAATTCCTTCTTGGGTGCTGGCTGGTGAGTCTTGCCCACATGCTCAGGGTTTAGCTGATCACCATATTTGGGGTCGGGAAGGAATTTTCCTCCAGGGCAGATTGGCAGGGGCCCTGGAGGTTTTTCGCCTTCCCCTGCAGCGTGGGGCACGGGTCGCTTGCTGGTGGATTCTCTGCAGCTTGAGGTCTTCAAACCAATTTTGAGGATTTCAATAACTCGGTCCTGGGTTAGGGGTTGTTATAAAAGTGGATGGGTGGGGTTCTGTGGCCTGCCTTGTGCAGGAGGTCAGACTAGATGATCATATTGGTCCCTTCTGACCTATGAGTCTATGACTCTATGGGGAATCTCATGATGAATGTGATCAAATTGTCAGTATTTTGGGGGGTATACTTAAAAAAGAATCTTATTTCAACAGCTTTAGTTTGCTAATCTGGAGTGTGGGGAGTACTCGTTGAAAGCTGTTAACATGGGTGCTGTCTGCAAACACGTGAATAACAGGATCAGTGAGGCTGCTTATGTGAGTAACTACTTACACGCTGGACTGAACTCTACATGTATTCATGTTTTAACAAATAAAACAAAACTTCAGAATCTAAGTTTAACAGCCTGACACTCTTCAGTTATCTTTCACACCAAATCAAGAAGAAAACGTTGTACCTATAGAAAAGGTGAGTGTACATCAAAAGAAAGATAGCAAATTTCATGATTTGCTGTCACACGTTACTTAGAGAAAAAGAATGTGCATTACATAAAATGAAAGTGACATTTGGAAAAGCTAGCATATCTAGCCTCCATTACAGGGAATGACCAAGTGTGAGTTAGTAAGCTGATGTGCATGTGTTAAAGAGTAATGTATGCAGAAAAATCTTTATCCATTTAACTACAAAAGAAATGGCCACTGTATTTCATGCATTCCAGCTGTGTTATAACAAAAAAACAAAACTGGAATAAATCTAGCAGAATCCAATAGTTTACATAGTGATTTGTAGCATTTAGTGGAGTTAATTATGTGAGATACTTTAAGATTGTATATTTTTCACAGTTCTAAAATAAAGAGAAAATTTTATACTCCATGGTTTAATATGCTTGTATTTCCAAAGAAGATATTTCCCTTAGAAATTGCTACCCTTTCACATATGCTATCATCCTAATCAAAAGTGTTCCTAGTGTTGAGAAGATTACTATAGATTACCTTCTACATTCTTGCTTTGGCAGGTTGTGAATGCTATTTTTAAGAGGCCTACAAAATGTAAGCATTGATTAACAGTGTCTTCTTACCTACCACAGAGGTTAAGCAGGGATAAGACCAATCAAAGGGAGGAGTAAAGAGGGCAAAGAGAGATTGAGAAACTATAGGAAGGAGTGAGAAGATGTAGAACTCAGATATCTTACAGCCTAGATGTAACAAATCAGCTTGTGCCAGGTTGTTCACAAAACAGGCTTAAAAGTTTCTATTGAGAAAGATTATGATTTTTTAAAAGTGTGTAGTGGGAAAATCAGAAGTATTTATTAGCCTCTAAGAATCAGTGTGTAGTATATTCGTTTGGCTTCTTTATTAATATTTTTTGAAAGGGAGAAGGAAATATTGTTTCTACACAAGGAAGTGGCACTAAAACATTTTTATTTATTTATTCTTATTAAAGATGGGTTTGCATCTTGGGTGTGGGTTTAGCTCAGAAAAAATGATCTTGGGGTAAGCTTAGATTCTGATTGCAACTTGTTACCTACAAAGTTCAGGAGGTTTTGTAGTGAAGATTTTGGTTCTTTAGTGCTAACCCATTCCACATTCTAGTGTCTACTAATGGCAATGGGAATTAAAACAGGGAAGTAATGGACTTAGATCCAGATTTTTAAAAGTATCTAGGTGCCCGATGACTGTTCCACTGTGGATAAATACTTAAATAGTCATAGGGCCAGACAAAATAGAATGAGTCTGTAGCATGGTAGATAGGGCACACATCTGGCAGGTGAAAGACCCAGAGTTTAGTCCCCCTGCTCCAAACACTTGTTCATTATTTATCAATAGTGCAACTGCTTCCTCAGGAAAGACTGAACGAGTCCCACATCAGATTATCCCAAAACTCAGTGGTTTCTTTCCTGAGAGGTAGGAGACCATGTTCAAATTCTTTCTCTCCCTTATGCAGAGGGAGGAATTGAACCTGGGTCTCCCATATCCCCAATGAATGAGCTAACCACTTGGCAAAGAGTTATGAGGTGGGCACTGTCATCATCTCCTTCTCCTCTTGCTGGATTTTGAGTGGAAGCGAATGCAGCAGGCAGCCTGTGAGAATAACTACTGGATCAAGCTTCACGCAAGAGATAGGTGAGTGGACACCTGTCTTCCCTGGTTTGTGGATCACTCTGGGACTTAGGTGGGAAATAGGTGTCTGGATGCCTAGAAGGAGGCAGTAGTGGATGCCCAGAGGTGGGAACATAGGCGCTGAAGGAATTTTTACCCTGAGAACTTAGGCACTGAGTTCAGTCACTTATAGGGCTCAGCAGGAGTTTTGTGGATCAGTGGAGCCTAAAACCAAGACTTAGGCACCTAAGTATTTTTGTGGAACAGAGCCTTAAGACCAGATTTTTAAAGGTATTTAGGTGCCTAAAGATGCAGATAGATATACCTCTACCTCGATATAATGCTGTCCTTGGGAGCCAAAAAATCTTACCGTGTTATAGGTGAAACTGTGTTATATTGAACTTGCTTTGACCCACCAGAGTGCTCAGCCCTGCCCCCCTGGAGCACTGATTTTACCGTGTTATATCCAAATTCGTGTTATATCAGATGGCGTTATATCGAGGTAGTGGTGTACCTCATAGGATTTTCAGAAGTGCCTAGATACCTAACTCCTGAGGAATTTCTGACAATTTCACTAGGCCCCTATCTGCATCTTTAAGCACGTATATACTGTAAGGTGTTTTTGGTACATGATTATATTCTGTTAGGAATGTTGCTGCAATTCAAAATGGAGATTAGACATTCAAGATGGTGCATATGTTAGGGAGGATTTGAATTCCATCTTGGTGCCCTTCTTCATGGCATTTTCCTGCCAAAACTCTGTTTCCAGGCAGAACTTGAGGGATTGACAACTAACCGGAGCCGGTTGGGGGCAGGGCCTGTCAGTATGTGCTTCAGAAAGGCGCACCACAGACAGCATATAAGGGACTGCCAGCGGTGACACAGGGGCTGTCCACCATTGAGGCAGCCACGTCCAGGTTCTTTGCGCGGCATCGAATCAAAACTTTGGCTACTACCATCTCTCAAGGACTCTGATACTTACCTGATTCCTGTAATGCACCGAAGGATCCAGTGAAGACTTGCCATCAGCTCAGATCTGTTGATCTCCTGCTTTGGCAGTAAGAGAGCCAGATCCGTCGATGTTCCAGAGATCCTAAGACGGACCATCCATTGCCGGTGTTCTCCATATGCAGTTAGAGGAGAGGCTGTAATTATTTGGGGGCATTTATTAGTTTAGCCAAGGGAGAGTTTAAGGGCCTGGGCTTTATGCCCCCTTACTGGAATCTATTCGTGGGTAATTGTATTTGTAGTGTTCCCCATAGTGAATCTTTCCCCAGTTGTGTCTATCCCTTAATAAATCTTCTTTCTGTTGAAGGTTATATTCTTTCTATCCTTTATTTCAATGCAAGATGGGTGGGAGGCACACAGATTTCTAATTCTCCCAGTTGATAGATGCTGGTAGGAGTTGAACCTGTTGTATATGTCACCTCCTTATTATTCTACACAGAGATTTGGGTTAACATTTATTTCAAAAAATCTGGTCCTATGGCCCCTAACTGGAAACAGTAGCAGACTCACAAACCTCTTATATAGACCCGCCACTGAAAGGGAAGAAAGTCCCACACTTCTCTAATGTGGGTTACAGCACCACCAAGAAATGGTTTGACTAATCTATCTTGGATCTTATGCTCCTTGAAGCAGGAACCATGTCTTTTCCTCTGTCTTGTCACACCAGTCACATTGTTAGTGCTCCATAAATAGTGATAAACTAGTAATCACCATTTTAAGTGCAACAAATTCAGGGAAGGTTTAATATTCACAAACGTTCACCTCAGCTGAGCAAACCTCGCTACATTTTCTAGTCATTGAAGTTGTTAAAATCATTTCGCTGGTGCCTGGTAACTTGTAGCTGAGGAAGTTATATTAGTCAGGTGACAAGGGTGTGAAAAGCTATGATGAGATCACTTTCTGGAACAAATTATGGTAGAAATGTATCCTTAACCACCTATAGCAGTTTAGTTTGCATGGTTAAAAAGTGGTAAGATAGGAACCCTAAATTAAAAGGTCTGGCTGTGGATATCAACAAAAAAAAAAAAAAAAAAAAAACACAAAAAAAAAAAAACAAAAAAACAAAAAAAAAAAAACGTGGGACTAACTGAGCAGAGAATTTATCCAAAGGTTGACACCAATTAACTGTTAACTTCTGAGTTGGTTAGGGTCAACATAAGACAACTTTTCTATTATCCAGTGTACAATTCCCGTCAGGTAGGTGGAGCAGAATATATATCAGTAAGAGTATGTCTACACTGCAATTAAGCCCCTGCGGCTGGCCCACATCAGGTGACTCAGACCTGAGAGGCTCAGGTCTACAGGGCTGTTTAATTGTGGTGTAGATGTTCAGGCTTGGGCTGGAGCCTGGAGTCTGGGACCCTAAATGTTCAGATGAGTATCAGGGGCAGCATACTGATAATATTGTATGCCATGGCTGTTAATAACCTTTCCTAAGGGCCTCATGTGACTATTAAATATCCTGAGGAAAGGAACAAAATGTGCAGCTTGGTGGTAAGACAAGAGCCTGAATGCTAACTCCAATTGATGCATCAAGCCCTTTTTGGTTTCTGTCTTCCAGGTATGACCTGAACAACTGGAGAGCAATTTTAGAAACATTTCTGATGGTTTATTAGCCACAGTAACACCAGTCCTCCTCTCTATGGTCAACTGAATCAGAAATTGATAGATTGAGCAAGGCCTGCTCAGTTCTGGGGTAGGTCAGGCAATTGTAAGATGTGATGTGGGGGAGGGATCTTATCTGGGAAATGGTAGATTGGAGATTGGTGGCAAGGAAAATACTCCTGATGGCTGGGGTACTGGTTATTTCCCAAGGGCCATTGAGGCCCTTATCTAATGTAATAATGTAATAATGACTTTAGAGATCAACAGAGTATTTGCCAGGTATCTGTTTGGTTTTTTTAAAAATTTAAGTAAAAATGCAGCATGTTGTCTTGGAATCCAAAACCTGAACAGAATATTTTATTTTTATTTTATTTCTTATGATCATTTAGTGGAATTGGTAACATTTCTTTTCTGTTGTTTTTTAGCAGTGAAGAAGAGATTTATTATTTTAAAATGAATGAAAATCTATCTTACACAGGTTGCATTGCATTTTTATTTGTAAAAAAAATCCTTCTTAGAAATACACATTTGCTGATTTATGTAGTTTTCAGTAATTTAATAACATATTGGTTGTATTAACTATTTTATTAAATCTGTCTGTTTAGCTGCTACTTTTCATAGCTCTCTTAAGGTATATTAAGCAGACCCCAGTGGAATATCCATGTTGCTGTGGGAATAATATTATCTACTGCCCTATCAATAATTACTCACATTTCGTATTAAATACTTGTTACAATACAGCCTGTAATCACTGTTTATAAAATGAATTACAAGGTTAAGAGTATTAGTTTTGGTCAGCTGGAGCTGGGTTGTAATGAGTTAACTGAGATCATTGTTTCTGGGCTGTTCATATCCCCAGACTTTCACAGCCCTGGCAGAGGCTGACTCTGTAATAAGTCTCACATTACACGTGGATTAGATTTGTAGAAATCCTGTAACTCAATAGGTACCTGCCTATTCTCTCCTGGCGTCAGGCTGCCTGCACTGCTTTGCTCTGTAGACATACCTGGCATTCCACCCATGCCTCCTCACTTGCTAAGTGGACTGGAGCCTGCCTACCAAAACATTGGGGTATTGTTGTGAAGGAGAAACCCCCTTGACAGACAAGCGAAGTGTGAAGTTAGTCTTGCAATGCCTTATTACCTTCCTATGAAGTATACATGCAGCTCTTTTAAACTTCTTTTATTCTACAATAATGTTGGAAATCAGAGCTTCAGAAGCATTTGGGGGTGGAGATGTGCTCTAGAAGCGGACAAAGCCAGCATGACCCTGAGACCTCCCCCTTCCCCACCACCATGTGTATTTACATTCGTAGAGGAGGAAAACAAAAACGTGTTTGGCACTGCCTGGAGAACCTAAAATGGGTTGATTTCTGGGAGTTGTGCCAGATATTATAAGCAGTTCTGTTTTAACACACACCTCTTATTTCACAGCACATATTGTCTGTTAATTAGTTAATGCATAAATGAATTGCGTTTCTTTATAATTTGGATAAGATTAAAATTTAAAAACCCTATTTGACTAATAATTTTTTCTAATTCAAAATTAGTCTTTCCCCTGAAAACTGAATCATGTTTTCTACTAATGGGAACTTTTATTTTTTTAAGCTGTAATTGACAATTTATAGGCCTAATCCTGGGACCCTTACCTTCTAAAGCAGTTTCATTGAAATCCATAGTAAGGATATATGAGTAAGGGTTGCAGGGTTAGGTCCAAAACCACTAATTGTGATCATTTCTTCCCCCACCTACATGTTATGAAACTTGAAAGAAAACAAAGAGAATACTTTTTTACTCTGCATTGAGTTATCCATTGCCTCATCCACTGAAGTCAAGGGAAAGATTGTAAGGGGTACAATACACAGATTACAATAATGAGTATTCTGATGTGGTCACTTGAACACCCAGTTACCTAGTTTGGCATGCAGACTTGGTAACTGCATGCACAAATCATGACTGTTCTGTGCATAGGAACTCTCATTGCTCATTCCTACCCCTATTAGAAGCCCGCACAGAGCTATCAGACAGAAGATGGGGCCATAGTTCATTCTCTACTGCACTGGCCAGCAGAACTGATTGTCCATGGAGAAGAGTTTGGCTCCACCCAATAGGCTGTGAAGTGGGGCATGCTCCAGCCATATAACTGACAGCTCTAGAGGGCACTGTGCGTTGGTGAGTCACAGTGACCCCTAGTGGTTCCACTGGGGAAAGACACCTGAACTTCTCACTGTGGGGCTGTGACTAAAATCCATAAAGAAGCCTAATAAAGGGAGAAGAGGGAAATAGTGTGAGTTTATTCAATTTCCTCACTGCTTTTTGTCTTTTCCCTTCATTTGGCCAATGTATTGTACCTCATTTGTCGATATCTTACACAGGGAACTCTTCACGGAATGCACTGTCTTTAGCTTTGTCTTGTTCACTGCAGAACAGATATAAGCATACAGTTATTGAGGGCTCTTAACTAAGCGTGGATGGCTTTGGATTTTGCCTGAATACAGACTGTAGGATCTGGCCTAATATTTCTAATCAGGCCATATCCTACAGTCAGTTCAGGCAAAATTTAGAAACTATACAAGCAGTTATGCACCCACAGGAATAGGTATTCTTACTGGGCAATAAAAATGAATATTTGTTTCTTTAAGATAATTGTCTGTAATTCTTACTGATGTTCATTTAGCAAAGAAAACTATAACGTGAAACCATCATGCTTGTGTTCAAGGAGGGAAAAAACCTCAGGTCCAGTTGAAATGACTACAACTCAGTGTAAGGTTTTTGTCCCTTGCTGTTCTCAATTGAGTAAAATCTCCTGGCACTGGGGAACAGAGAATAATCAGGATTTTTTTTTGGAGGGGTGGGGGTTTGGAAAAGGTTTCTGTCCACACTCTTTCCTTTTATTTCAAGGTGTGTAATTCTCCAGCCTAAAGTGATGTATTCTGATTTGTAGAAAAAAAATATTTACGCAAAGAAAATGATGCAGTGATCTCATTCTGAATGTTAACATAGGGGTGTCCAAAGCTACACTGGCTTTGGAGACTGGTGCTCTTTCTGTTCCTCATTAGTTCAGTGGCACAATTTTCATGCCAGTTTTATGCCAAGCAAATTGCAGAGAGCTTCTGAGATTGAAGGGGCTTGAGTATGAGTCTCTGGTGACAAGCTTACTGCAGTTCTAATCAGGCTATTTTAGTTTAAAAAAATGCTGCCAGTTGTAACAATTGTGAAGTGTCTCTTTGACATGAAACCACCGCTCATTAAAATGAGCCAAAAACATGACAGTTTCACATAAGACCCATTTTTACCAGCTGAACACTTCTCATGCACATCATTTGGGTCAAATTCAAATGTAAAATCATGGTACCCAAAGGAAATGAACTGTCAAGAGTCCTGCATAATATTCACTGACTTCTCTCTCTTCTGAAAGAGGGTAGTACTTATGTAGTTTTCTTGATAGTAAAATGTAAAGAATTTCCTGAATTTATACATTGGCAGGACGAATAAGAGATGAGAAATACTTTTTTCCATTTTAATTCTTCGCTGAAATAGATTTGTTACAGCATATGAATTCCTTTAAATCTCTCTCTATTATATATTGACTAGAAATAGGTTTTTCAAATGAAATATTTTTCCAAGGTTGAGTACCAGCCCCTGTCCCCTTCAAATAAGAGGAATTACTTCCCAGTAATTTGCAAAATTACCTGCTAACTATTCAGGCAATGGGATACAGGGATTCTTTATGGCAGGCTCCTAATAACCTTGATAGGTGCTTTCTCATCTCTAATTTATGAAATCCACATTATCAGCAGCGTTTTTCTGCTACTGGATTCAGTTAAATGCCAATAACTCACTATACATATATATATATATATATGAGCGCCAGTGAAACTGTTTCCCAAATCTGTTTTCTGCTTCCAGCTCTCTAATCTTTTCAATATTTGTGTTTTAAAATAAAATATAATCATTACTAAAAAAAATTAACTCTTTGCCAAATCATACCTACAAGCAAGATATTCCTACCTAAGGAAAAGGAATTTTCCCTAGAATGCCCACTTGAGAAACTGCCCCCTGATTTCACTCTCTAACCTACTAGGTTTGCTAAGACCTGCTCAGACCATGGAGTTTTATAAGGATATTTTTCCTTAACGCTAGATCCAAGCTCTCACAAATCCCTCCAGCTCCAAGACAGAGCAGCTCGGGAATTCACTGGCCCCAGAATTCTTCCTCAATTGAGTTATGACTTTCAGAAAGGAAATGTGAGTTATAAATTCTGATAGGACCAACAAAGACCTTTGACTTTGTGTGGGTGAGCATCCTGCACAGAGTCACCATACCCACCAGCATTGGCCCCTTCATTGGCTGAGCAATCTGAAACACCTGGAATGCTGGGAAGGGACTCCAATAGAATCAAGGAAAGGACATTACTGTGCTTTGGAGAGCACAGATATGTAGAGAAGTCCTTTCAGGGAAAGGAGAGAAGACGGACCTAGAAAACTGCAATACTGCCATAGCTTCAAGTCATGGTTCTTTGGCAGGAACAGCTGCTTCAGTGGGGCTCTGTATGGGGCTGCCCTCTTGTGTTTGAATTTAGCGGCATGCATTAAGTGGCATCTCAGATCATGTCTCACAATGCAAATAAAGTAGGATACTGAACTGAAACACAAGAGAAGGAAGCTAAAGGCAGCCTTGTCCCTGCTTCAATTCCCATTTCATGCAGCTCTCTGACTCCTTGTTATCCAGCAGCAGATTCCCCTGCAGGTTGCTCAGTGAATTTAATTCTCTTCAGGCCCTAATGTCATTGTGCCACAGGGACCTGTCACTTCTTGAGAGATCCTGGAGCAGCATGACGAGGCTCCAAGGCCTAGGGCATTGTAGGCCAATCTCAGCCTGGCTATGGGGGCAGCACTCCTCATTTTTGTGTTTCTTGGGCCAGGATATGCTGTTTCCCTATGGCCTACACTCACAGAAGTGGGGCATATGGTATGGCTATGCTTGGATACCAATGCATATTTTGTTTATAATGAGCTAAATATGAATTTGTGCCACTTTTTGGTCAGTTCAGTAGATTAAATGATTGTTTGGCCCCGACCAAGGTCGGGATCCCATTGTTATAGGCACTGTACAAAATGATAGGACAAGATGGTCCCTACCCCAGTGAGCTTACAATCTAAATAGACAAGATGAACAAAGGGAAAAATAAGGCACAGGAAGGTGAAATGAGTTGCCCAAAAGATCAAGAAATAGTGTATCTATGTATTGGTTTTTGTTTTTGTTTTCTTTTTGTGAATGGTCAGTAATAGTAACTCTAGTTGGATCATCAAAAGTCTGCATTCTATTATTAGACCTGAAAAAGTTTGCCACCAATCATTCTAGCACTGGTTTAAAGGAGAGGGGAGAAACAGGAGTGGAGAAACCGAGGTGGGGGTGGGGACACATAAAAGGAATTGTTTTAGCTTATTCAAAACTTTATTAGTTTATTATGTTATAAACTATTTGCCCTATGCATACTTCATATAATCTCTTACTCAATGTTTTGTGACAGCTTTAATATAACAAAATTAGACATGCTGCCACGGTAGTTCTGACAACTACCTGGTTTCCATGCATTAACACCATTGGCTTCTTGCCCAATACAAATAAACTTGAAAGGCTAGAAAGCACATCCAGTGAAATCAAGTAGCCTAAACCTAAAAAGTAGAGTTCAGCATGAGGGAATAAAATATCACTGCAGTGCAAACCCTTTGACTTTGTTCTGGACTGAACAATTTAAAAAAATGTCTGCAAGTCTATTTTGAAGTAAAGGCATTTAAACACTCCTAGCAGCTGCTAAATCCATTAAGAAATTGTCAGATTACAAATTGAAATAACTCAAATACATATTTTTCACCACATATGAAAATTAGCACATTATCTTTTCAAAATTGTACAGACTTTAATACCTCAAGCTACAACTCTTATACCATCAGTGTTCCAAATAACTCAAAGTGCTATATGAAAATACTATATAAATCCTTTTCACTCTTAAATAAATACGAAAGCCCAACACTAACATGTGTGTGCATATGCATGTACATGCAGTCTGGACTTTAGCAATGGCATAGAGAAATATCCTTTAGCAGAATCCGGCAAATAATATTTGACTAATGCATGAAGATACGTACATCTTCTCTCTCCCAACCTTTCCCCATGCCCTAAAAAGTATCAGACTCAGTCAGTTAAACAGACATACTGGGTTATATGTGGAAATCTGAATAGATTTTGGTAATGGGAATACCTATAAATATTTTTGTCTCTCTGAGGTTGGAGCCAGTCCAACTTTTTTGAGTGTTTCTATTTCTCTTTTTATCTATGTCCAAATATTCTCTTAACCTTGTGGAAACCTGACCAAAACATTTGAAGAGGTATAAAACTGTGTGAAATATAAACTCCCCTGAGACACTCTGGGAGGGCTAAATTACCAAGAAGCTGGAAATGCCCTATACGTGGTCCTGACCCTGCCAGGCATTGACTCCATGGTGAGGAACTGTCAACATGATCTTAAAGAGCAGACCATGACAGACCCTTAAACTGGTTAAAATATCGTGCAGTCCCCCCTGCACATTGAGCCACTTCAGGAAGGATTGTATCACTGCCTGTCCCTTGCCTCCCCCAGGCCTAGGGGAGTAAAGATCCTCATGCTACCCCCTACCCAAGACCTGGTGTATACGTGATGATGCCTGCTTTGAGCTGCCACCCATCTTAGCTTGAGGACTGGTATGAAAAATCCTGGTACTATTCTCCCCATTCCCCACCTGAATGGGGAATGAACATCCCAACAGTGCTGCAACCTCCACCTGAGACATGAGAAGGATGAAAATACTTCTAGTGATGCCCCACCAATAGCCAGAGAGACTGAACTGGTATCTACCCACAGACTGGAGGATGGGACCTCTGTTACAGGTTCCCTTTTTACTGCACCACTGTCTGATGATAGGGTTTGGGGATGGGGTAAGGTAATGAAATGATTTACTGTGGGGACCATTTTGAATTGATTTGATGAGGGTGAGTGTCTTGCATTGATAGTAGGGGTGGGGGATGTGATGAGGTGCATATATGGGTTGAAGTGACTTTTCTGATGGAGAGAGACTGAAGGGGAGAATAACAAGAATGTGATGGAAGTGACTTCTAGAAAGGAAGGGAAAACACCTGGAGTCATGCTCTGCACCTCGTGGGTGATTAAGTAATTGCCTCCAAGCCAGAGGAGGCAGAGCTAGCTAAAGACTCATTAGGCACCTGGTCCTTGTAGGGAGCTGAGGGATGTCAGTTGAGAGAAGAAGGTCTAAGAGGGGTTCCTGTTATTGGGAAGGACCTGGACAAAGTAGCACTTTCCTGCAGAGAGAAATACAAAGGGGGCAGGTGAGGATCTTGTGGGTAGTAGACCTAGGGCCTACAAGGAGGAGGGGGATCCCTGGGGAAAGGAGGGAAAACATGCTAAGAAAAGAAGCAATAGAGGGAGAACTCTGTAGGCACAGGTTAGGCCCTGAAGAGGGTCAGTTAAAGTACTTTAGTGGAGCCTGAGAGGGGCAAAGGGTTATCAGTCCCCCAGAAAAAAGAAAAGTAACAAGAACATGGGGACAAGCCAGAAGTTTGAGAACCAAAGGGAAGTTGTATTAAGTACAGGCTATGGAGAAGCAGCACAAAGGATCATTGAAATGGGAAGCAGGGAAACAGCAGTGTGTCTGAAGAATCAGACCTAGCTGCTTAATACAGGGTCCCTGGGCCAGAACTCCGAGTAGTGGGTGGGTCTGAGTCCCCTTACCAGCCCTGAGGAAGGGGTATGGAAGACCAACATAAGTAACATTGTGCCTGGGTGGGGCTGAAGACTTAGCCAAAAGAGATGGGCTGAGAAATAGCCCAAGAGGGGAAAACAATTTATTTTTGTTGGGATGCTTTATGAACTTTCAGTTGGATCTTCTGGATACCCACAGGTCTCAGCCATGGAAGATCTGGTGAGTGGCAGATGGCCACCAGGAGGTACTGGAGCTGAGGATAAGTGCAGTGTTATGCCCTGATACATGGGGCTGTTTCAAAGGTGAGTGCCCTAGAAGAAATGAAAAACTTTTTCAAACTTTAGCTATGCATGAATATCAATTCCTTCCTTATTTAGCTTTTCCTTTAATGTTGTGTGTGAAAAATGTGGGATAGCCTCTTATTGCCTTTGTCTTCTGGATCCCTCTTGGGTACTTCCTACATCTCTAGTGAAAGTTGGTAGGATTAGCATTCCTGGGGGTCTATGGGTCCTGATGATGCAGGAACCACTCTATTACTTCTACTATCTGATCATCCTGCTCAAAGGTCAGACAGGTGTGGCGTTCCTTGATGTGGTAGTAATCATGAGTCCGTGCATCCCTCAGAATTTAGGCCTTTGTTTGTAACAAACAGTAAGCCTGGAATAAAACTGACTTTATACCAGTGAGCTGGCAGAAAGAAAATAGTTTCCAAGTGCAGCTGGGTTGTTTTGCCATGCTTTTATTCTGAACAAATGTTTTAAGGGGGCTGTAGGGTAGAAATGCAAACATGGCTAGAGTGAGAGTTGCTTTATGAACTGAATCTAGAAACATTCTAATCTTGTTTTTCCACAACCACAGACAGTGATAAGGCTTGGTGTTAAATCAACACTTCCCAAAGAGCACCCATTCAGAGAGGAAACAATCTGTAACAACACACTTTAGTGCTGTGCCTTATAACTGCAATGGGTTGTTTTTATGGGCAGTAGATATTAGAGTGAAATCACCACCTTATTTAGGACCTGATCCAACTCCAGTTAGTCAGGTGCAGTATTTTTATTGACTTCAACAGGCTTTGGATCAGATCCTTAATATAAACCAGTAAACAGTCCTGAGAAAGCAGTGACTTAGTCATAGAATTCAAGGCCAGCAGGGGCCACCAGATAATTTAATCCAACACTCTGTTTATCAGAGACCACCGTCACCCAGCAGACACACATTAAACCCAACAACCAAAATTAGACTCCAAAGTACTACAGCCAATGGGAGAAGGGATTATTATATGCCACAGGCAGAGACTAGGAGGAACCAAAGCGCACCTGTGGCCAAGGCCCCCACAGTAGAGGGAAATGACTAAGTGAGATATACCAAGATTATCTGGGTAAGTGACCAGCACCCACATGATGCAGAGGAAGGTGAACCTGAGGCAAACCTGAACTAGTGACCTTGAGGTGCGAGGCTTCATATATGCTTTCCCCACATTATCTTCACTTTGTTTTCAGTGGTAGCAGATGACAGAACAAGAAGTAATGGTCTCAGTTGCAGTGGGAGAGGTTTAGGTTGGATATTAGGAAAAACTTTTTCACTAGGATGGTGGTGAAGCACTGGAATGGGTTACTTAGGGAGGTGATGGAATCTCCTTCCTTAGAGATTTTTAAGGCTAGGCTTGACAAAGCCCTGGCTGGGATGATTTAGTTGGGTATTGGTCCTGCTTTGAGCAGGGGATTGGACTAGATGACCTCCTGAGGTCCCTTCCAATCCTGATATTCTATGATTCTATGAAGAGTAAATCAGGCTTTCTTCAAACCATACCTTTTCTAGAAAGTTTTAACAAAGCCACCTAACAGTATTAGTAACATAAATTGGTCACTCTTCAATTTTTTTTGTTCCATTGATGATGTGTGAGAGGCTAGTCCTTGACTGGGGACCAAATTCCCATAGGAACCGAAGATCATTACAAACCTCCCCACATTCTGTTGCAAGTACAAAGCACACTTTTTGATCCTGCCTTCTCTAATGTAAACACAAAACAACATCTACAGACAAAAAACTGTATGAAAACATTACACTACACACACAGTTCTCCCTCTGGCGAGAATAAAACACATTGCTAAATGTACTATTTGAAGGCACTCAGATGCTACAGTAATAAGTATGGTATCAGAACCTATACAGAAGTGCTCATAAATAGAGCTTGTTGGGAATTTGCCAACAAAACATCTTTGGTCAAAATGCTGATTTATTGAAACTGTTTGTAGGAAATGGTCTGTTCTGATAAATCTTTCCATCTGAAAATATTTTTTGAGTAAAACAAATTTCAAAATGGTCAGTGTCTAACAAATTTTCAAATAACATTTTGTTTTTCAGTTGAAAGTGACTTTCAAAATTTTAGCTCTTCCACACAAATCAAATGTTTCAAAATTAGGAAAATTTTTTGATTGACCTGATCTGAAATCTCTTGGGTTTTGTCCCAAATCAGGTGTGTGGGGTAAGCAAGGTGTGGATTTCAAAAATTCCAGTTGTTGTGAGGCAAGAGAACCCTTTCCCATCCAGCTCTACTCCTGAAGCCTTCCAGGATAAGTTTTGTCTTTCTTCACAAACAGAAATATTTTCACGTTTGGAAGGGAACCTCCTCATCACAACCCTTCCTTGTACACCATGCTCTGTCTTCTCTTTTTTGGTTGCTTTAGAAGAGCAAGGGGAATGCATTTAATAAAGATCTATCACTGTCCCACTGTACAAAAATGCCTTTCTACTGACATAAAGAGTTTCATATATGGTTTGTAGTAGCAGCGTATCTTAGTAAAATAAGAATCCATTATTTGAGTTGTTTAGGTGCTTTATTTATCATCACAGTTTATAGTGTGCCTACCCTACATCTCTATATCTGGGTGAAATTCATGATATGTAATACTCGAGGTTAGGCTAGGTGACTAAGTAGTCCCTTCTGGCCTTAAAAGTCTCATAGATACGTGAACAAAACTCTCAAAGCTGCCTAGAATGTCAATCAAGACCCAAAATCAACAAAGAACTTAAGCAACTGCTTAAAGTTAGGCAGTATTTGAGTCCTCTTGAATTCAATGGTGCATAGCACATGCTTAAGTGCTTTTCTGAATACGGATGAAATAGATTTATGCATGTGCTTAACTGCTTTGTTGAATCCATTAGCTGTTTGACTGACTTGATACAATGTAGCCAGGGTTATTTTCATTGAGGAACCAAAGCTGATACATGGAATTATTACTTATACTACACCACAAGTGAATAAGGTGCTGCAAAATGAGACTAACGTTAAGGGAATAAGGTTAATAATATGGCTGAATTAAAGGAAAATTGACTTACGCCATTTGGAAACATTCAGTATATTGAAAAGGAAATTAGTTCAGTGTTTATACCCCACTCATTTCTCGCATGCTAAATTAGTCCGTTAGTGCAAAGGGAGCATGTGGGCCAAATTACACTTCAGTAATTCAGGTACTAAATTAGTGTGATAGGTAACTGTTGACATGAGATTTACAGTGTTTGTCACTGTGTAACCAATGTTAACATATATCTAAATACTAGCAAATGTAATCTAAGGTTAGCTGTATTTAAAGCAGTGGAGGTGCCGCAGGGCAGGCATCACGTAGAGGCTATTTTAAAATCAGATGCAGTATACTCTTTATCCTCCAAGCTAAACTAGTTCTGAGTACACTTTTATTTTCTCACCTTTTATTTGTATTGTGGTAATACGTAGGAGCCCAGTCAGGGACCAGAACCCCATTTTGCTAGGTGCTGTACATACAGAACAAAAAGATGTGCCCTTTTGTGTTCATATAACCTTGAATGACTAGAATGCCTGGACATTCAGTGAGATTTAAAAATATGTGGTGACTCTTTAACTTTGCAGTGTGCATATTCCTAATGTATATAATTAGGTATTGGTGGGCAAGTTATTCATATAAGCAAAGCCCTTCTCTGGATGCATGAACACAGAGCAACAAGTTACTGTAGCTGTAGGTAGTTGGGCTCATCTGACTGCCCTAAGTTTGCCCTTTTTATTGATTCAATTTAATCTTTCAAATATACCTTGGAATGCTGCAGAGGATTGTGTGTTCCATAGTTTATAACTTTATTTGGTCTCCACATGAATCCTGTTACTCCTACATAGATTACAAAGTTATATTCCTGAGATGATAAAATAAGCTCAGACAGATCCAAGAAGGGGTGGAATATCTGTTTTTTGTAGTTTGGTTTCATGGTTAAATATGGATTTGGGAAACAAACATTAGACTTCTGGGGGTTTTTTAAATTTTTTTTGAATTATACTCCTCCTCCTCCTCCTCCTCCATGAAATGCTTCCCAAACTAGTCTATCAGCATTTAGACAGCTGAATTTCTAGTTTTCAGAACTGAAAAATGTTTTCCATGGTAAATGTAAAAAGGACTACTTATGCTGTAGCAAATGTGTTTTGTTACATCATCCTCCCCTAGAGTTGGATATTACTGCCTTAATCTTTCTAAGATCATGCTGTCATCAGTTTCATGTTACGTATGCCTTATGCATTGCTTCATGGGGACTGGCAATTTTGCAGACCCAGCACTTAACAGTGGTGTGTAAAATGGTACATGCCCCAATTAGCTTATGTGGACAGCAATGCCCAAATAGGGGTTCACTTTGAGAGGAATGCTAGGTGCAGTGATGTCACTGCCCTCCTCCAGGGAAGAGGAATGTAAAGATTTTTTAACCAAATGGAGGCTGCCTCTGAAACAGACTGGCTTTTCCCAGCCTGTTCCACCCACATTGTGGAATGTAGTTGGCCAAGTCCAGGTCAGCCAGTGGAGTATGTGTCATGGGCAGTTTGTGTAACATGACTTCCAGTTGTATGGGATTCATACCCTGGGGTCTGATGACTACGCTTGGGCAGTGAATTTGGTCTGACTGCAACTTAATGTATACAATATTAGAGATGGGGCCCAATCCATGAAGAAAGTCCAATTTAGAGTCAGACCCACCAAAAACATGGTATTTATTATGCACGGTGTGTGTTTGTATATATGTAATCAAATGATGCCCTGGTTTACGTTCTGTAAGAGCTTCTTTTCCTCATTTCATCAGTTGTTCTAGGAATCCAGAGCAAAGGGTGAAGAATTAAAGGAATATACTTTGTCTCCTATCTAGGGTGATGCTGGAAATTCAGCATCTCCATATATTTTTAATATGTTTATTTGGTAAATGACTTTCACTCCAGAATCATTATGCCTGAATAAAAATATATGCTAAACTATGAAAAGATAATTAGATCAGACATGTATGTTTTGTCATAATTAATATTCTGTCAATAGGGTAGATAAGAAAGCTCCAAGGGTTAATGCTTTTCTGCTCTGTATCTAACATTGCCAGTGAATTTTTCTAGCTCACTCCATTAATCCAGTCAGCACAACGGATCAGGTTAGAGATGTGTCTCAATAAATCACTCTCAAGTGCTGGGGGTAGGAGTACCTAATTAATCAGCACTGTCATTATGTTTGACTTGTAGCTGCCTTACTGTGTATGGGATGAGGATTCAGTGTGTTTAACCTGCACACACTCTTAAACAGATATCCAGTCATGATGTAAATTTTAACCCTTGTATGGAATCAGCCAACCAACCTTTCTATAGAAGGCAGATGCAATGTTTCTTACCAATGAACTTGTTTGTTGCTCTTCCACCCCCCGAACCCCCCCGCCCCGAGAAGTCAATTTACATCAGCTAGCATTTTATTCAAATAGAAAATATCTGGAGTCAAATTCACCCTTGGCATAAGTCAAATTGCCTATGGCTGTAGTCTCAAGCTGGTTCCTCTCTCACTTTCCCAACTTTCCCACACAATTCAGTATGCCCATTCACTCAGTGCCCATTATCCCCACTTCAGAATGTTCATTCCTCACCTTATCCAGGCTTCATCACACCATTGGTTCAGCTCCCTCTGCCAGTTGCATGCTACCCTCCACCTGCATGTTACCATTTCCCTGTTATATCTCCTACAGACCTGAGGCTCAGCATTACCCTGCTGGCTTCCATCTCATTCCACCCCTTCAAATATGGGACCGAAACCCCACAGCCTTTAAGGTAGTAAAGAGTCACAATCCATCACTCTTTGAATATACTGCATAAACTTCTTATCTGAAAACAGACATCTCTGTCAAGATCATAGTTTTTTGCCAGCAATATGTTTTGTATCTTATGTGAACATTTTGACTTTAATATTTCCTTTAATTCTGTTCTCTCAAGCCTGGCACTGACTTGGTTTGTTTTAAGGACCCAGTAATGGCCTGCAATGCCACTGAATGCTAAGTGGTGTGGCAGTCTCTGGAGATGCCAATTAAATACTGTTGGGGCAGACATCAGTGGAGTACACTGAGCTAATGGAAAAACTCCTGCCAACCCTCTTCTTACTTATACAAACAATGCCCCTTCATGATGCTGGATGTTCTGCATAGGAGAGTAGTTGGCTAAATCTGAATATTATGTCAAAATATTTGGGGCTGCTAGAGCAACATCATCCATTAGCCCTGACTCTTCAGTCCCTGTTTCCCCTCAGTACACTATTTTAGTCAAGAGTCATTAAACAAATTAAAATAAAATTGTTAAAACATAACTATTGAACTTATAGCATGCTGTCTCTAATGCAGATTGATGAAACAGCTGACCATTAAAGTGACAAGTCTATTTCTGGTCAGCAGAGCAAATTCTGCTCTGTTACTCCACTCTATAATTCAGTTCAGCTCTTTACAGGTAATCCAACCGGTCTGAAAATTATGCCTAGGCTATGAAGTCCTTCTCTCCCCTGGACAGTAGAAGAGGAATGGGTGAACAGAGGACAGTATTGGTCCACAGTACACATTGGGATGTAAAATAAAATGTGGTACTGATTAACAGACAGGCATAATTCTCTTTCCAACTGGTCTCTCCTAGACTGAAATATATAGAAAGGATTCTCCTATCCACTGGTTCTGTCAGCATACAGGACCTGCAACCCTTTCACCCCCCAACGCACAACTGCCCAGGGGAAAATTCCACTTCCACAGCCACTGCTTAGGCTCTCTTAAGCAATCCTACACTGCCCTCCAGGGCAGCCTCACCAGAGGGGGATGTCAGAGGCAAGGGTGGGAGTGCAAGAGAGTATCATGTTGCAGTAATGCCCATAGGCAGCCCTAATGAAAGAAAGCTGCCATAAATAAGAGCAGTGATGAATCTGTACCTGACTTTTCCTCAAGTTTAGGGGCTATTATTGTGCCTGAGCCTCGCATTGGAGGCATAAAGAGGTGGGATGTTCCTGCACCTTCTTTTTCCTCAACCACTACCCATGTAGTAAGTCAAACAGAATCTGACCCTTAGTTTGCATCTGCCTGAAGCACAGGCAATATCTTGGCCTAACTTTACTCCGCTGTCAGTAGATTGATACTCATTGAATTCAATGGGAATTGCTTCTGCTTTGGCCAGGGCTGTACTTTGATGCCTTTTCTATGGCATTGTGTAAATAAAAACCAAATATTGCAAGTATTATTCTTTATAAACTATGTCAGGCATGTTTGTTTTCTGAAGGCTTTTGATTGGACTAGGTGGCTTAGGAGAGGTTGTGTGTGTGTGTGTATATATAGATAGATACATAGATACACTGTGAGATCACATTATTATTTTTCCCACAGGACTTCTGTATCCTTCAGTTCACAGATGGGCAGTACTCGGAGACTTGATCAAGAATGTGTAGTATAGGAGGCTGCTCTCTGAGAATCCCTACTATAAATGAGGATGAAGTTGAAAGGTGTGTGTTGAATGAGACAGGGGAAGATGGGAAGAGAATGGCAGTCTCATGGTTAAGGCAGTTGAATGCTGCGCTGGAGAACTGGAGTCTAGCCCTGCCTTTGCCCCTGAGTGACTGTGTGATGCTGGAGAAGTGACTTAAATCAAATTTTTCACATGTGACCACGGTATGCTCCTCATTTTCAGGGTGCCCAACTTGAGACCTTGGGGGCTGCTTTGTGGAAGTGCTAAGCACTCACAATTGCATCTGAAGTCTATGGGAGTTGAGCTCTGAACAAACAGCCCTATGAAATGGCAAGTAGCATTAAAAGATCAGGCCCTATGCTTCTCAAACTGGGCACCCAAAATTAGCTGACACTCTTAACATGCATGCCTCTGTCCTGCCATTCCTCCTCTGTAAAATGGACATTTTATACCCCTCTCACCTCATAGGCATTGTGAAGTTAAGTTCATTAATGTTTGTGAAGCACTCAGGGTGCCTCAAAAATCCCAGTGATGAACACCATAGAAATTTCCAGGAGGAAATTAATAATTCTGAATTCAGAGCAGGGTTTGGTAGATAAGGCATAGGGCCACGCATTGAATGATGAGGATAATATATTGAATCATTGTTCATTCAATATATTATTCAGTGAATGCCGTCCATCCTGTGCACTGAAGGAGGAAAAAGTCCTGTGGAAAAATTAGTATCTGATCATGTAATTAAAGACTATATCATAGTGCATATTAACAAGGCAGCCAAATTAAGGTTGTATAGGCAATCTTAATTCTGGCCTTTCCTAACTTTTGATTACTTGACTTTGCAATAAGACAGTTTTCAATATGTATATAGAAAATTACATATTGGTGAGCACAGATTTAATTCATTTATTTGCTGCAGTGATTCCACACACATGTTGGCAATAGCAGCTTCTACTCTGCAGCAGTGTATGCATCAGCAACACCCACATCACACATTAGAGGCCAAACTCCAGACACAGAATCCATATCCATCATCTGTTACCTGCATGGAGACAGCAGGGGCCTCAGCACTAAGTAATGCCACAGATTGCACAAGCAAAGGGACAAACCCCAAGAGAAGCAGCAGGAGGAGTGCTTCTGGGGAAGGCCTCAGATTTGAAATAGTGGCTTAGTCTAGTGACACTGATATTTATGACAATTAGTAGATACAGTTTAGAATGGAGCCGAGGAGAAGATTCATCTGTTATACTATCCATCATCTGCATGTTGCCCTAGGCAATGGGAGCATGCTGTTTTCACTGGAACTGCTGTTTGTGATTGAGGTAGTTTTAGCTTTGCTGTGTGCTATAGTGAAAGCTCAAGCAACCTTTTGCAATCAGAACTAGGCAAAAACAATTTTTTTTTGTGGCTGTTCCAGGGTGGAACTAAATGTTTTTAACTTGCGCAAAAACATTTAGTGTGGAACACTTCAGAAAAAAATCAGCGACCAGCGGAATAGTTGCAAAAATGTGGTAAGTGGGATAAACAGAACAGGAGTTGGGAAAGAGTTGTTTGTTTCTTTACGTTTTCCTAAGGATAGAAATTTTCCAATAAGTATACACAAAGCTTCCAGTTTGCCCAGCTAATAGATGTCAACCCCAAAAAACTAAACTTGTTTTCACTGGCTCACTGTTTGAGATAAATGAATGAACAATTACATAAAATGTGGCTTCTGATTAATAACAGAACATGGTAGTATTTTATATTGTAGCCTGTATAATCTCCCATTCATTTATTCTTTAGCTTTTATAATATATATCACCAAATTCTCATTCTAATGCCTACATACTTCCTTCCTGAAAACATCTACAGTGTGTTAAGAGACAAGGTGGGAGAGGTAGTATCTTTTTAGGTTTACCAAAAGGAGTAAACCGTCTCTCTCATATCCTGGGACTGTCATGGCTACATCTATGCTGCATATAGTGTATGGAGCTTAATGTATGTGCTTCTTATCCTGCTCATTCCCAACCAGGATTCTGTCTTTATTGCTCAGCATCAGAATTATCCTTCCAGCAGAGATCCATGATATTCAGTGCTTCTCTGTGGAGGTGGAATGGCTATTTGGAGGCAGGGGGCTAGAGGCAACACTAACTCAATGTGATGCTGTCATTAGGCCATGGAACTTATTACTCGCAGGGAAGCATAAGTTTCTTTAGGCCTAAACTGGGCAAAGTTACAGCCCAATGGACCAGAGGTGCCCTCACCTTTCTGTAATTTTTGTCCATCGCTCCAGAGGCTTCTCTGCCAGTGTCCGATCCTTTCCCTCACCTTCCTGCCTGCACCATGGACTCGTTCTCCCTGCTGTGGGGGCTCAATCCTACAAATCTTTCTGCTACAGAGACTTTTCATTGACCACAACAGGACTACAGCTGTGAATAAAGGTTTGCAGAACTGGACCCTGTTAGGCAAGGCTGATCCAGCCTCCTACACAATGCCTCACAGCCCACACAGAATGGAGAGACTCATTTCCTGAACAAATTCCTGGCCATTCCTTCCTCCTGACTTCACTTGCTCAGACACCTTACATTCTTAAATTGGTCTTAGGCCCCCTATCCCTCAGGCTTACCACACTGTTGGCAGTTGTTCATTTCCAGCTGTCTCTCCTCTCTCCTTTACCAACAAAAGTAAGCAGATCTTTTCACTTTTAAGAGAGCACTCAGGCTCTGATCACAAATTGCACTCTTGTGGAACTTCCATGTGAGACGGGCATATGGAGTTCTATACCTCTGTCACTGGTCTGCGTGCGTCTCCTGGACCAGAGGGGAATTGGGCCCATAATTTATAACAAAGTTTATTCTTAATTTTTACAGTCATTGGGTTGCAATCAGTTGTATCGCTTTCTCGCATTGTGCATGTTTTTTTCTGGTTCATTAACTAACTGTGAGCTGCAGAGGTTATCTGCCATCAACTCTAATGTCCAATGTCTGGTATCAAAGGAGAATTCATTTACTAATTCACTTAAATTAAATGACATTTGAATTGGAAGTTTATCAAAATGAGTAAACTGAAAGTATTTTCTCTTTAGAAGCAATTGCCTACACCAACTTTTAACTTGAACATAACGGAAGCGTCTCATGACCCAACTTTTGCTGAGGGACTATTCTGATTTCCAGTGACAGAGCAGCAACCAGAGGAACAAATAGAATGTATATTCTGTTTCTCAGAATTATTAAGGCAGAAATAGACACATGGCCAGATTCTGCTCTGTTACAATTGTATAAATATGAAAGAACTCCACTGGAATTATTCCAGATTACAATGAGCATGATTTGGCCCCCACATCTATCCTAAAATGAAAATAAGTGTCTTCCTTCAGCATGAGCCCAGTCACATGGGGGAAGGGGAAGAACTTCTGTTCTACTTAAACTATAGCTGAAGCTATAGTTCTACTGTATCTCGTCAAGCACAATAGTGCATGAATGGAAAAATTACTTATTTGGGGCTATTGTTTCCATGGAGAAACTGCCTATAGTACTGAAAATAGCCAACATAACTGAAACTGAAAAAGGCCTACACTATGGGCAGAATATTAGCTAAAAAGAATGCCTCCATGTTATCATTTCAAGAACTGCTCTGCATTTTATATTTATTTTGGCAAAAATTACTATTAATTCTTACTGAAAGATTCCTACTGTGTTTTCTGTTTGTATGTGTGTTCTGTTTTAATGTGTTTTCTTTAATTTGTGACACTGTGATCTTACTTGTAAATATTATGTGAAGAAATACTTAAGAGCGATTTCTAAATTGGCTTGTCACCCTGATATTTTCTAGTCATTGGTTGAATGAACCAAACCCATTTCATAAGAATCTGTGGAACTTTTCTACAATATCCTTTAAAAAAATGTTTCCTCGTTACATTGAGCTGTACAAGAAACAGCCTTTCCTAATATTGGCATCTACCTTAAAGATAGGGTCTTCAGAATGGCATGACCTCCATAATGAAAAAAAAAGTTATAAAGATGACTCAAGTAGGCTTTTATGTCATTGCCCATTCTGGATATTTTAGAACATTAACAACAAGCTACACAGGGCTAAGTTGAGCTGCCTTTGCTTAATATCCTGTGTAATGAGTGATTTTTGCTGTGCCACCACGGGAAATGAAATGCCCTGCAAAGGAATTGTTATGCAGTCACAATTCTTTCACTGCCCTGCCCCCTTGATCCTGAGAGAAGTAATTTATTGTACCCATTATATGGGTGCAGTTTACTTTTGCACATACTGCTAGCTCAGCATCAATAACTACTACTGAGAAGATGGAACCAAGACTTGCCTACTCCCTGTGCCCCATCCCCTTACTCAGGTAAAGAGAATTATCCACATGAGCAGATTCTGCTCTGTCCTTGTGTTCTAGCTGTGATGTGAAGAGCCCTAATGTAGCAACACAGAATGGAGGGAAGGTTTTATTCATTGGGGTCGTCTTAGGCTGGGGCACAATTTATTGTACTATGAAATGTTACAACTCACTAGTACAATGAGAATCCACAGTAAAATGGACAGCAATGTCAATTGTTTTAACTTGTAATACTCATAATACCATCTGAGATTTAAACCTTTCTCACATGAAACAAAGAGAGGTTAACTGAACATTTTAACACTGAGATTTAATTCAACATGAATATTATCTCCACTTGGGACCCTACCTTATCCCCCTTGAAATTAATGGGAATTGCACCATTTGCTTCAATGGCAGAAGAAGCAAGCCTTGATTTGCCCACTTCTGGTCATTAGTACAGCCGTAATCACAGAAATGTAGCAACATAAGCAGATATGATTGCATGCAAGTATTTCTGAAATGGAGAGTTGATTTCTCCTATTTCTATCAACCACCAAAAATCTGGCTGTTGGCTCCAAAATATCAGCTGACATATTACAGTACTGGCTACACATGCCAAACACACTAACATTCTACCATATGGATGGATAAAAAGAAAATTCTATTTTTTCTCTAAAATTTAGGTTTAGTGGTAAGAAATAAAGGGAACGGCTCTTTTTCCAGCTTACTTTTTCTTTGTCCCTTTCGCAGCTGTTAAACATATAAACAAAGACTTCAGCATATAAACAAAGACTAAGAATACTAGAAAGAAAAATTAAATGCCCTCAGTACTAAAACTGTTTAGATTTCCTATTCACTTTTAGTCATACTATATATTGTATAGCTAATCCATATTGAATTAATCAGGAAATCTAATGTGGTTGACAATGCTGGTCTCCTGAGTTATCAAACATAAATATCTACATGTATGAAAATGTGAAATTTTAATTTGCTATTAATTTTTATGGAAGGGGAACACCAAATCCAACAGTGACTTATTGAATTACAGCTCACACAAAACTGCTTGATATTCAAGCAGCTAATTTTCAGTGGCTACAGTTAATTCCAGTTCTGGGGACTTTGATCTCCTCTTTCACCAGATACTTACTAGACTAGTATACGAGAAGAGTTGTGACAGAAAGTATTCTTAAAGCTGAAGGAGACATTTGGTCTGAACAGCAGTTTACTTATAATTTACAGACTTGCAGTACTTAATATATAATGCAATAATCTACACCGTGCCATTTGTCATTTGGTCTAGGCCACAGATTATAGCTTAGGGCAGTGCATCTGTGCACAGATCTGGCAGGAAATGGTCTAAAATCTTGAACAGCTGAGCATGATGTCTCAGTGTAGTTGGAAAATTCAACCTCTGCTCCAGAGGTCACTGCATGCTTCAGTCATGACAGCCCAAATTGTTAAGCATGTGACTAATATGCATATAGAACACAGGCTGCCTGATGTCTGCTGCAAGCTTGATGGCTGGTTAGTGGCCAGTCTTAATTTTATGTGACAATCCTATGTAGAAAGTGCTGTGTGGGTGACTAAATGGAGCATATTGATGTCCCACTGGGTGTAGCCCCTGTTGTTTTGACAAATTCTCCTTAGCATTTATCAATCAGGCCTACAATGGGGAGTGTGCTGAATATCTAATTCAGACATGCAAGGCAGGACTAATAGAACAAGATAGCATGTTATTCAATTTGTACTTGTTAGCGATGTCCTACTGTCACAGGGCAATTTACCTTCACACTTCACAAATGAAAAGAGAGATTTGCTGGCCTTCAAACACTTACATGAGTTACAAGCAAAATTTTAATTAGCATGTCATTACAGCAAAAATTTATTGCTTCTTTATAGTTGTCCTAGCACACAGATTTCACTTTTCCTTTTTTAGAAGGGGTGCCCTTTGATATTTATGGGCTAGGTACTTAAAACAAAAAAGCCAGCTGACAAACCTGCATAATATGATGCACATCAATATTTTTCATTTTACAAAGATTTAAAACATTTATACATCTGTAATCTAAAAGAGGGCTTTGAACCTTTTTCTCCCTTGTTTTAATTGATTCAGAAAACTGCATTCATTCTTTTAATATCTATTTTAATCAACTTTCAGACAATAATATTTTTAAAGTGCAATTTTTAAACTGTTGCCAACATAAAGTCAGTGTGTGGGCTCTGGAGTGCAATAAAGAAAAAGTGAATTTTTATTCCCATTAGGCAAATAGTTGTGGATTTCTGTAGCAGATCCTAGGCTGCAAACTGACTGACTCCTTGCCTGCCATTTAACCCAATTAATTGAACAAAATGGATCCCTATGAACACAAAAGTCAAGTGTCCACAAGCAGGCACAACCAAAGGACCACTATGAAAAAACACAGGACTCGTCTTGAAAACTAAGGGCTTGTTCCTATGGAAAGCTGAATCAACAAAGAGACTTCAATGAGAGTTAAATTAGGCCTAGAGAATTTTGTTGAGATTTCAGAGAAACCTCCATTGCAACAGAAGTCAATAGGAGTTGAGCATATTTAGCAAGTCGCAGGGGCTGCTCCGACCTTCACAGAATTAAGTCCTGCAGACTTTGGGTGTTTATTCCCCTTTATTTATTTGAGATGTCTAGTAGCACATTCTTTAATCAACTAATGAATAAAGCATTTAAAAAAAAAGAGAATATGGAGCAACTTGAATGTTTCAGAGTGATTTCTGCTTGTGATGAAGCCTATTCTAAAATTCTCACATAGGCAAAATTCCCTTAATTTCCCCCAAAGTTTTCTCTTGTATTTTCAAGGGGAGTAGAGTAAGATTTGAGGGTTGTACATACCTTCTTTCTATTCACAAACTTTCCATTGATGTCATTATAGGAATAGAATACGGACCTGAAAAAGGGTGTCAGGACTGGGCCTATGTCTGATATATTAATATTTGTGAAAGAGAAAGCTAACCAACAGCCAAATAATTGCAGTTTAGATACATCAGGAAAATGTACTCTTCTTCTGCCAGACATTCTGATGCTTCATTGATTTCAGAAATTTGAAATAAAACTGAATTCACAAGGAGCCAGTACAAATCAGAAGAAACTCTTGCCTTATGGAGACTTCAGCAGCAGAACAGAGTAACAGACCTCCTACTAGATTCTGCATATAAATAGGAGACTCTGGCCAAATACAGCACTGTCCGGGGGGGGGGGAGAGGGGCTAGATTGGTATAACTACAATGCTATGGAGTTCTTTCACACTCCTGAGCAATGTAGTTATATCACGTTCAGGATTAAAGTGGCCTTAATTCAGTTTAGTTTAGTTCCACTCCTAAGTGAATGGGAATGTCCACACAGGGATTTAATGCAGTTTGGTTAATCCACTTTAAATTTACACCTTTTAGCCCTGGTCTACACTATGGGTTTAAGTCAAATTTAACAGATTTAGAACAAGTTAACCCTGCACCTGTCCACATGACGAAGCCATTTTTGTCAACTTAAAGGGCTCTTAAAATAGATTTCTGTACTCCTCCCTGATGAGGGGATTAGTGCTGAAATCGACCCTGCCGCATCAAATTTGGGGTAGTGTGGATGCAATTCGACAGTATTGGCTTCCGGGAGCAATCCCAGAGTGCTCCATTGTGACAGCTCTTGACAGCACTATCAACTCAGATGCACTGGTCAGGTAGACAAGAAAAGTCCTGCTTTGAATTTTATTTCCTGTTTGGCCAGCGTGGTGAGCTGATCAGCACAGGTGACCATAGATCCCAGAATCGCAAAAGAGCTCCAACATGGACCTAATGGGAGATACTGCATTTGATCGCTGTATGGAAAGCAGGAGTGGTTCTATGTTTTTTGCCACCCCAAGCATGGCAGTCAGACGGCCTTCGATGGTGCGCCTGTAGACAGTCCACTGGTCATGCGGATTCGGCGGTGTTTCTGCGGGTGATCTGCCGGCCCTGTGCCTTCGGCGTACCAGCCGCTGAATTCCCGTCAAAGCTGTGAGACCGGCAGACCTCCTGCAGAGACGCCACTGAAAGCTGCCTGACTGCTGCCCTCAAAGCAACCAGCAGGCAGCCCTCCGCAATTTGCCACTCCAGGCATGTGCTTGCTGCGCTGGTGCCTGGAGCTGCCCCGATGGAAAGACAAATCGATGCTATCTGAACTCTGTTCCAAAAGACAAAATGCTGCAATATATGAAAAAATCTCCAAGGGCATGAAGAACAGAGGTTATAACAGGAACCCACAGCAGTGCTGTGTGAAACTTAACGAACTCAGGCAAACCTACCAAAGAACCAGAGAGGCAAACGGGCCGCTCCAGGTCAGAGCCCCAGACATGCTGCTTCTATGATGAGCTGCATGCCATGCTAGGGGATGCCCCTACAACTACCCCACCCTTGTGCTTTCCTCCTCCCAGGCTACCTTGGCAGTTATCCCCCCATTTGTGTGATGAATTAATAAAGAATGGATGAATTTGAAACAACAATGACTTTATTGCTTCTGCAAGTAGAGATCAAAGGGGAGGGGAGGGCAGTTGGCTTACAGGGAAGTAGAGTGAACCAAGGGGACGGCTTTTCATCAAGGAGAAACAAACAGAACTTTCACACCGTAGTCTGGCCAGTCATGAAACTGGTTTTCAAAGCTCTTCTGCACAGTGCTTCTGGTGTGCTCTCCTAACCGCCCTGGTGTCTGGCTGCATGTAATCAGCAGCCAGGCAATTTGCCTTAACCTCCCACCCCACCATAAATGTCTCCCTCTTAGTCTCATAGATATTGTGGAGCACACAGCAAGCAGTAATAACAATGGGAATATTGGTTTCACTGAGGTCTAACCACATCAGTAAACTGTGCCAGTGAGCTTTTAAATGTACAAAGGCACATTCTACCACCATTATGCATTGCTCAGCCTATAGTTGAACTGCTTATTACTACTGTCCAGGCTTCATGAGCCATGGGAGCAAGAGGCAGGCTGGGGTAGGTGCGACTACACAGTGCTGCCACCTGGGAGAGCATTCTGAGGCAGAAGCCTCCAGCTGGCATGATATTCCAGGCAGGACTTAATCTCCATTAGATGAAACTTCACTGGGAGCTCAACCAAGAATTCCAGTGGGCATCAGAGACTGCGGGAACGGTGGGATAGCTATCACAGTGCAACGCTCCAAAAGTAGACCCTAGCCTCGGTACTGTGAACGTACACCACTGACTTAATACGCTTAGTGGGGACACACACAATTGATTGTATCAAATCAATTTCTAAAAAATCAACTTCTATTAAATAGACCTAATTTCATAGTGTAGACATACCCTTAGTTAGTTCAGTTAAACTTTCCTGAGTGTCTGGGAAGACAAACCCTTTGTTTTCTTAACCTTCTCCTACCTTTTTGTGCCTTCTCACATTCTACCTTATTATCCATGAAATGCCTTCACCCACTGGTCATTCAAATCCTTCCTAAAGACATATTGCTCTGAAAGGCTCACAGATACAGCCATTGCCAATATTATTATTATTATTTATTAAGTAGGACTTTGTGTATTTTACAGGTCAGTAGCTCCACTACATTGCTCAGTGCATGCTGTTTTATCCTTGTTTTACTCACAATAAACTCCATTGATTTTTTTCTTAGATTTAACAAAGCCCTTAAAGATATACTTAACTTTAAACATATGCTTATCTGAATTGGAGCCCAGATCTCTTTGTAGCATTAATACATTTCAAACTTCCTATATAATCTTTTACCTTCTTTTATCAAGGAATATTTTTCCAGGATATTCCTTCCTTACTCAAAGAAATTCAGACTTTTTTTTATTTTGTGTTGAAGAAATTTTAAAGAAGAGTTTGTTCCTCAGCTATTTTGAGTCACTGTAAATTTAATCCTTCTCTCAATTATTAATGTAACTATTTTCTCCCTAGTGCTATTTTCCCCTTTGATATATTTGTAAAATCCTTTCTTATTTCCCTCGAGGCCTCTGACTAGCTTTGACTTGAGTTTTCTTGCTGTCTGTGTCTGTCCCTAAATGCCTTAACTGACTCTGTATTCTTGTTTGTTTGCCTGGACTCCATTTCCTTTTTCAGGGTTTCTTTTAACCTCAGATCCTGGAACAGAACCCTGGAAAGCTCCATTGGCCAATTCTTTCATGTATTCACATTTCAGAGGAATAGCACTCTGTTGCATCTTAAGTATATGGTAGTATAAAATATTAGTTAGATTGGGTATCTTCCTATTTTTTTTCATTGTGGTCCTTTGATTGAGACTGCTTTTGGACACTTGACTTCTGCATTCAGAGGGATCCATTTTGTTCAGTTCATTGGGTCAGATGGCAGACCAGGGAGTCAGTTACTTTGCACTACTCTGGTAGTTCCCAAAGCATGTGGAAAGTTGACTTAACTAGCTGGTGGGAGGAGGGAGTGGATTCTCCATCTTTTGATAATGTCTTTCTAAAATATACGATCTAGCTCAATCAGAAGTTATGGACATGATGAAGGAATTGCAAGGTGCCTGTGTCATTGCCTATTGCCTGTGTTATTGCCTATTGCCTGTGTTATGCAGTAAGTTAGTCCTGATCATAAATATTCCCTTCTGGCTTTAAAAGAGACAAGTCTATGAAATGTTTCTTCCACTGAATCTCATATCAGTAATATACATCTCTAGACAGAATATTTTAGGGAATCTTGATCGAAATGTTTTTAATGTCATATTCTGAATTTTAATAGTAACTGGGGCCATCTGGTTCCTTTAAATGAAATTTCTTCTATCTTCCTTTGATGAAAACTTCTAAACAAGATGCAGGAGAAAATTAAATTGGATAGTGCTACCTCAAGAAATTGGATTCTTGTGCTTTGGTTAAAACTATTTACGTCTTCTTTACTTAGAAAATTCAGTTCAGACTTTAGCTTCTAATTTTCTGCTTTATTAAATCAATTTTTCCTCTGAATTAACTGAGACACAAGGAAATCAAGCAACCAACCCAATGTCTCAAAGAATTTGTGGCTCATCCACAATTTGAACCCAGTAGGAACCTTTGGGCTTGCTGTCATTTGCTGAACTTGAGATGTGTGCTGCTGGATTACAGAAGTTATTGCTGGTGAACCATTCTTGCAGAGGGGCTGTCTCTAAATATGCTTGAAATGTAGATTTAAAAATATGTTTTATAAGTATTGGCAGTGCTGAGCTATATTTTTGAGGGAAGATATGGCATATTATTTTCATAAAATGCTTTAATCATGGCTATCTGCCATCTTTCATTTTGCCTTTTTTTCAACAACAAAAAAAGAAAGAGAGAGAGAGACAGAAGCTTCAAACTCAAACTGAAATCCATGTATTCATTTGTTGGAATATAAAGTGTGATCTATATTGGCAACCTTCCTGTTCTGATTTACTATAGGGAAATGAGATAGAAAATAGAACTATATGTACTTTTTTCTAAAGAATGGACTTCATAAAAACTTGCAGTATTCTAAAATCATTCTACTGAAAATATAGTTAAGCAAAATGAGACCCTCCAAATTGGGGGAGTGGAGGAAAGGAGCTGGTATGTGCCACCTGTGTATGAGACTCTAGAAAATGCATTGGGCAAAACCCTGGCCCAGCTGAAGTCCATGGCAAAACACCCATTGACTTCAACAGAACCAGAATTTCACACACTAACGCCACACCAGCTTGGACTATCAACAGACGAGACAGCAAAAACTTTTTATCTGTTCTCTCTCCTCATCTCTGTGGGTTTGTTCATTCTTATTTACGTAGTACCATAGACAGCTTGTGAAAATGTTCTTTGGAGGGGCTGAGCCTGCTGTTTAGGTTTATTGAGACTGGACTAGTTGGCCTCTTGAGGTCCGTTCCACCCCCATATTTCTATTATTTTATGATCTCACAATAAACACATTTCTTTACACAGGGCTTCCCTCTTCTAAGCATTTCTTCTGCCAAAAAATATCTTGACAGAAATACACTAAACTAAAGAAACTGTATTATCCAGAAAACTTTTGAACTGACAAGTATGATCAGTGAAAGCTAAAGACGTTTCTCTGTGTAAACAGAAAAGGCACTGGCTAGATAGTAAAGAGGACAGGGTATGGACTGCAGTGAGGCATTGTAAATGTAAAATATTAACCTTCCTTAAAAAAAAAAAAGACGTGCTAGAGGACCTCTTTCTCCCGCTCTACCCCAGTTGCATGGTCTTCTTTGAGACACTCCCCAGACACCAAGTTTCTGTGGGAATGAGAGAACCTTGTACCACAGAACCTGGCCTGCCTGTGCTCTCCCTCCCTGTTCATCATTGGCCCTTGTCGCTGCCAGTGACTTTCCCCACCAGCCATATGCTTGTCCTCCCTATGTTAAAGACGAAGAGGGATAGTTACTGTCATCCAGGGCAGTTATAACAGGATTCAAACTGCCCTGAGAGGAAAACCATGCTGAATGGCTATTCCCCTGACTTCCCTCCCCTCTCCCTGGCCAAAGACTTTTGCCTGCACAGAGCCAAGCTCCAGGATGGAGGCTTAAGAGGGAAGGGAAGCAGCCACTATGCAGTGGAGTTGAGGATGCTATCACATAGCTGCCTTTTCCCTTCACACATTCATTCTGACCTCATCCACAGGTGCCTTTTCTCCCATTTTTCCATGCACCTTTACCTCTGTTTGTGAAGTGGCTTTGCCTTCTTTTTTGGTGACAGCAGTCTTCACTGCTCTTCTTGTCCCAGAAAAATCCTCCTGTGGGACAGTCAGCACAACCCACAGCTCTCTTCATTTTTGGGGAGGGAGGGTTATGAGGAGAGGAGGCTCTGCATCCTTTCACCAGTAGACCCCCTTCAGTGGAAAAGGAGCAGAAAGGGCTCCATCTTCTGTTTTACCTCCCCTCCACCATACATGGCAGCAACAGGAGAAGCCATAATATTTCCACTTTTAAACTTCACTATCAGGGGCTTTGATTACAGCAAGTGTGGGGGCTCAAGAGGTTGGCATTGAAAGGGGCTAAATTTTTTATCTGTTTTAAAACATCATTGTGAGTCAGGTGAAAGGAACGGATTGGCCAGAATCAACTAGAGTCAGAACAAAGGAATTATAGAGCCTGCTCCATCCAAAAGCTAAGGGGTTTGCTTGAGTTTAAAGAGTTTGTCAGTTTGAAGGGCTGGAAGTCTTTAGGAAGGTTTCACTCAGTTTTTCTGCCCTTTATGGGAGAATATATAAGGGGGTATTCCTTATGAAGTTTATATTGTAGATTAAATGATAAAATGTATCATCCTTCTTTGGAATCTTAAAATTATAATCCTGTAGGCTTGTTTTGTGTTGGCATTTTATTGGATTCCTTATTTTTTTTCTTTTTCCTTTATCGTATTGCAAAGTCTATGATCTAGAGCACATCTGTGATGCCTGTTGTGTAATAGGGGCTTTCCCAGTTCTCATGCCCCAGGCCGTGAAGAAAAATTAGGAAGTCCCAGGTCACGTGATTTAGATTCCCACTAACACCATGTGCTTTACAATATTTCTACCAAAGACAAGAGCTCCAATAGATTGAGCTGTGACAATCAAAAAGTAACTGGGGCAGCAGGGAGAAGGAGCTTGGAAAATGTAGTCAGAAGAGGAGTGTTTTACTGAAATAGTTTTGGAACCTCTCAAATGGGTTGGATTTTATTTGGAGAATAGTCAAGGTTCACAGCAATTCTTATTCTACCTACACTATCTATGAGTGAATATGAAATGGCCTCTGGGTCTCTTTAGGGGATGAAAAAACCTTTGTGAATCCACTTTATGCACGCCTCTGAAATCTTTACAAAGAGCTCTGTTCCGCTGTGCTGCATGGTGCAGAGAAGCAGCTCTGGAGAAGTAAGTCACATGTGGCCTGGAAGCGTGGAAGAAGACGAAAGGAAACTACCTCACCTCTCTAAGATTATTATAGTCTTCTCTCCCAAGGCCTGCAAAGTACATTGAAGTCAATAGGAATCTTTCTATTGGCTTTCCAATGGGCTTTGGGTTAGACCCTCAAATCATCCCTGAAGGCCCACTTCTGTTTCTGTGCCATAAAGAACTTACCAAGTTATTATGGCAAGGGGGCAGTTCAAAACAGATTCCACATAACAAAAAACAAACAAACAAATAAATAAAAAGAGAAAGAGAGAGAGACAGCATTAACACTGTGTGCTAATCATTACTCTGATCACTCTGTATTTTTTATCTGGTCCCTTGTCCTTTATCTGTTCTGAATCTGTTAGGTTTAGATTTTAAAGATATTTAAGCACCTAGTGGAATTCTCACAAGCATAGAGTCACCTAAAATGTACTGATTTCAATAAGTGTTAGGCACCTAGGTGTCTAGTGGGATTTTCAAAAGCAACCAAATATCTTTAAACATCTGGACTTTAGACTGTATGGTCTTCAGAGGAGACATTGTGTATGACTGTTTGAATTGTGCCTAGGACTTTTTGGATTCTACCACTATGAATAATTCATAGTAATAGCATGCAGTCCCTCTATGTTTCATTCTGCTACAGCCCCTTCGTTATCTACATATTACGCAGGAACTGTCAGTTACATCAGTTGGGAGTTGCCTATATAAAGAGGTATGTTGGTAGTCCATAGTCAGAGGCAATTTAGTGGAGTGGAGTGAGAACAGGATTATAATCACTCTCTTCCATTGGTTTGCTTTATACCCTTGAGGATAGCCTTTGTGTATATGGATATTGGTATTCATATGTAACTGAGCAAATCTGTGTGCAAAAATGTATTCCTGAAGGGAGAACTTTCCTGGACTCTGTGTTTACATACATGTATGTAGGGAGAATGTGATAAGAAAACTAAATACAACGTCTGATAGGCTGCCCATTTCTAATCCCTTTCACAAGAGAGAATCCACCTGTTTAAAATCTGGGATCCATGTACATTGCTAAATATGCAAAAGAGGTTCGGTCAAGACTTAAAATGTCTTAAAATGTCTTAAGTATCAGAGGGGTAGCCGTGTTAGTCTGGATCTGTAAAAGCAGCAAAGAATCCTGTGGCACCTTATAGACTAACAGACATTTTGGAGCATGAGCTTTCGTGGGTGAATACCCACTTCGTCAGATGCATGTAGTGGAAATTTCCAGGGGCAGGTATATATATGCAGGCAAGCTAGAGATAATGAGGTAGTTCAATCAGGGACGATGAGGCCCTGTTCTAGCAGTTGAGGTGTGAAAACCAAGGGAGGAGAAACTGGTTTTGTAACTGGCAAGCCATTCACAGTCCTTGTTTAATCCTGAGCTGATTGTGTCAAATTTGCAGATGAACTGAAGCTCAGCAGTTTCTCTTTGAAGTCTGGTCCTGAAGTTTTTTTGCTGCAGGATGGACACCTTAAGATATGCTATAGTGTGGTCAGGGAGGTTGAAGTGCTTTCCTACAGGTTTTTGTATATTGCCATTCCTAATATCTGATTTGTGTCCGTTTATCCTTTTCCGTAGCGACTGTCCAGTTTGGCCGATGTACATAGCAGAGGGGCATTGCTGGCATATGATGGCATATATTACATTGGTGGATGTGCAGGTTAATGAACCGGTGATGGTGTGGCTGATCTGGTTAGGTCCTGTGATGGTGTCACTGGTGTAGATATGTGGGCAGAGTTGGCATCGAGGTTTGTTGCATGGATTGGTTCCTGAGCTAGAGTTACTATGGTGCGGTGTGCAGTTACTGGTGAGAATATGTTTCAGGTTGGCAGGTTGCCTGTGGGCGAGGACTGGTCTGCCACCCAAGGCCTGTGAAAGTGTGGGATCATTGTCCAGGATGGGTTGTAGATCCCTGATGATGCGTTGGAGGGGTTTTAGCTGGAAACTGTATGTGCTGGCCAGTGGAGTCCTGTTGGTTTCTTTCTTGGGTTTGTCTTGCAGTAGGAGGCTTCTGGGTACACGTCTGGCTCTGTTGAACTTCCTCAGCTCTCATCCACTCACGCCCCTTCTCTACCTACACTACATTGATGACATCTTCATCATCTGGACCCATGGGAAGGGGACTCTGGAAAAATTCCACCACGATTTCAACAGCTTCCACCCCACCATCAACCTCAGCCTGGACCAATCTACATGGGAGGTCCACTTCCTAGACACCATGGTGCAAATAAGTGATGGTCACATTACCACCACCCTATACCAAAAACCTACTGACTGCTATGCCTACCTTCATGCCTCCAGCTTCCATCCTGGGCACATCACGCGATCCATTGTCTACAGCCAAGCACTGAGGTACAACCACATCTGCTCTAACCTCTCAGACAGAGACCAACGCCTACAAAATCTCCACCAAGCATTCTCAAAACTACAATACCCACAAGAGGAAATAAGAAAACAGATCAACAGAGCCAGATGTGTACCCAGAAGCCTCCTACTGCAAGACAAACCCAAGAAAGAAACCAACAGGACTCCACTGGCCAGCACATACATTCCCCAGCTAAAACCCCTCCAATGCATCATCAGGGATCTACAACCCATCCTGGACAATGATCCCACACTTTCACAGGCCTTGGATGGCAGACCAGTCCTCGCCCACAGACAACCTGCCAACCTGAAACATATTCTCACCAGTAACTGCACACCGCACCATAGTAACTCTAGCTCAGGAACCAATCCATGAAACAAACCTCGATGCCAACTCTGCCCACATATCTACACCAGCGACACCATCACAGGACCTAACCAGATCAGCCACACCATCACCGGTTCATTAACCTGCACGTCCACCAATGTAATATATGCCATCATATGCCAGCAATGCCCCTCTGCTATGTACATCGGCCAAACTGGACAGTCGCTACGGAAAAAGATAAACGGACACAAATCAGATATTAGGAATGGCAATATACAAAAACCTGTAGGAGAATACTTCAACCTCCCTGGCCACACTATAGCATATCTTAAGGTGTCCATCCTGCAGCAAAAAAACTTCAGGACCAGACTTCAAAGAGAAACTGCTGAGCTTCAGTTCATCTGCAAATTTGACACAATCAGCTCAGGATTAAACAAGGACTGTGAATGGCTTGCCAGTTACAAAACCAGTTTCTCCTCCCTTGGTTTTCACACCTCAACTGCTAGAACAGGGCCTCATCGTCCCTGATTGAACTACCTCATTATCTCTAGCTTGCCTGCATATATATACCTGCCCCTGGAAATTTCCACTACATGCATCTGACGAAGTGGGTATTCACCCACGAAAGCTCATGCTCCAAAATGTCTGTTAGTATATAAGGTGCCACAGGATTCTTTCTGCTTTTAAAATGTCTTAAAATTCCATAAATTGGCACACCTCATGCTATCTTTTACCCTATTTTTCTTCTTTTCTTTCTTCCTGAGGAATTAAATACCCCAGTTCTTTTTTCAGGTACTCTCTTTATAAAGGTCAAGTCATCCAATAAGGAAAGAGAAATCATACCATGTATGATGTCATGTCCAGTTTAGACAGCCTAAATGCAAATTTTTCTGAATATTTAATTCCAAATATTGACTTCTCTAAGGAGCACTCACTGATAACAGATCATAATTATTCCATAGAGCTAAATTGGTGCAATTATCAAAAGCACGTAAAATATGTGTAAGCAGAGTCAGGAGGAGCTCCACCCTGACATTTGATGGTGAATTATGGTGAGTGTGGAAAAGAATTTCAGAGGCTGATCGTGTTTGCATAGGCATACCCACTCTGCCTAGCATAGCCCACGGCATCCTAAAATGTTTACTTTCACAGCTGTGGGATCTCCAATTTCTTTGTTATTGGGGCAGGAGGAATAAAGTGTTGTCACCCTGTTTAAGTAAATGAGGAACTATGAAACTGTTTTACGATAAATGGTTTCACAATCAACTAAATAGCATTTGCTAGACAAGGGACATGGGTTCCAAAACCCAGTGAATTGAGAGAGGCTGGGGGCAGGTATTTATGCCTGGTGGTGTAGGTGCCTTATGTGAGTCAGAAGCACCAGTTCCACCTACTTCTCTCTCCACTGTGGAATATCAGAGTTGATTTTTGATTCCCTTAAGAATCTAGATGCAGGTTACTGAGCTGAACTCACTATGGGCTAATGGTGCACTAGCACTGGGGCTCCCCTACTGTGAGCTGAAATCACTGAAGAGCTGGAATTGCGGAGCTGAGAGCACTGAGTACTGTGCTAACTAGTGGGGGAGCCTGAAGCTATACTGTGGAGCAGAGCAGCTGGCAGAGTGGAGTGGAGCAGTTTGTGGAGCCCTGGAGTGAGTGGAGCCGAGCAGTTTGTGGGGACAGCTGGAGCGGATCACAGGACAGCTGGTGGAGCAGAGCAGCTGGCAGAGCGAAGCAGCTGTGGGACGGGTGGAGCGGCCCACGGAGCCAGCGGAGCCAAGCAGTTTGAGGGGATGGCTGGAGTGGATCACGGGACGGCTGGTGGAGCAGAGCAGCTGGCGGAGCATAGTGGAGCAGTTTTGTGAGGACGGCTGGAGGAGCAGAGTGGAGTGGCTGGTAGAGTGGAGCAGTTCGTGGAGAAGGCGGAAGCAGAACCCCACAGAGAGGCAGGGCAGTTGGCCCTGGACCACGTAAGGTGCCCCTTTCTACCTAGGCTGGGGTTGAGGGGACCTCTGCAGATAGACTCTCGAACCCTGGGGCTGCACTGACCTGGGAGAAAAACTTTTGGATTGTGGGTCTTTTGGGACTGTGGGTGATCTTTGGGTTGCTGGACGCTAGGGACATTTGGTATTGGACTTTGGAGTCTTGGGGTGATTTGGGGGTTGCTGGACTCAAGAACCCAGGGAACAGGACACGGCCCAATTTCCTGGGGTGGATCTTTGTTCACGGTTTGGTCTAGGAACTCTAATTGAGGTGTTTTCCCAATTTAATGCTTGTTGTTTATCTCATGTAATTAAACCTTTTCTGCTACACCGAGACTCTGTGCTTGCGACAGGGGAAGTATTGCCTCTTTGAGGTGCCCAGGGGTACATGTAAGATTTTCCCAGGTCACTGGGTGGGGGCTCGAGCTGGTTTTGCATTACGTTGTAGGGAAGGGACCCCTATGTATTGAACTCGGCCCTGCTGCTATCAATTCGGCCTGGCAGAAGGGTTACATATGTGTTAACTTTTAATGGGACTTGTAATATTAAGTCATACAGGCACTTTGAAAATTCTACTCCAAGTCTATTTGTTAAACCTTTTAGCATAGTGAAGAAATTCAAGATAATCGTGATCTATTCATGGATAATTTGTGAACCCAGTTCCAAAGAATAAACTGTTTATGATGAATAGCTTGACAAGCTGGATTAGCAACTCTCACTAGGAAATATTATGAAGGGACAAAATTAAAGCTGTCTTTCGCAGTCAGTATATTTTAGGATTGTGGCTGATACATCAGCAATTGATACTCATTTGTTGTATAGACTGGTAAGTAACTTGGCACTATTGCCCTTTCTCTGACTTTTGCTGTGTGTGTGTTGTGGGGGGCAGGGAGAGGGAATATATAGTAATCCATATTTATTCCAGTCAAGCAAAGGTATGCTTACGTACTGCAATGGTGGAAGCTATGCCTAGACAGATAGATGTGATGCCATACACTGTTTTAAAACCATCAAATATTTATAATGAAGACTAGATGTAGAAGATTAAGTTTTATAATACTATACCAGAGTAAGCTCAAGTTTATTTTTTAATAGCTAAGATAAACTAACATTGTCTGTAAAACAAGTAAAACAAAATGTTTGATCCTGCCTCCTATCCTCACTCTGCCTAGAAATTTGTATCTGTACATGTCATTGTAGTTTACCCTCTGTAAATGCAGGTTTCAGAGTGGTAGTCATGTTAGTCTGTATCAGCAAAAACAACGAGGAGTCATTGTGGCACCAAGCCTATCTTGTAAGTGACTCAAACTATTACACATTTAGAAATGGGTTTAAATTATCCGTGCTCCTAAGACGATGCTGGAGGGTTTGGTAGAATGCTGGATTTATCACTTCTCTGAACTGTGGAAATACTGTCACTGTTAGATGAAGTCTCTGAATGTTCACTGAAAATAAAATGTATAATGAAAGGATTTTGAATGTCATGACTGGCTTGTGTGGGTAACTTCTAGTCATTTATAATTGCATAGATTTGGTGAAAGAAACCATGAATGATCTTCAAAAACATTCTGAAATGTTGACCTCACTTCTGTCTGTCTAGGCATAGCTTCCGTTCATCTTTTTTCGGAGTCAAATACAATAAGCCTAGGACCCAAATTCTTCCAGTCTTACTTGTGCTGAGTAGTATTTTGCTCTGCAAGTAGTCCCATTAAAACTAATGAACCTAACAGTGGATAAAGGATGGGAGGATCCGGCCAAAGATGAGTTAATGTCTGTAATTCAAACTGGTCCATACAGTTGCTTATTTTGTAACTTGCTATTTTCCTATATGACAGTCTATTTTTATATAGAACATAGATGTGTTGTATGTCTGGACTTCTTTAGATATGAAATATATGCCATACAGTTGTTTTTAAAATTGCCAAGGATTTCTGTTTTTTATTTTTTTAAATGTCCCTTTTATAATAAAAATACTTTTGAAACAGAAGTGTAATTTGTACATCTGCAGTGTAAACCTGAATTGCAAAATAAAGGCAATTGTCCTCTAGTGCATGTCTTTTCCTCTTAAAAAATAAAACTCTTTATAGGATACAAGACAAATGATACAAAAGTGAAAGGGCACTGATGCAAACTGGATAGGCTTACAGCATAATTGAATTAAGTCTTGTGTGCCACATATGATCACAAAGCAGGGCCATGGCTTGAGCTTTCTGAATGTAGGGAGGCTGCCAGTCAATAAAAAGACCCTTTAAACTGGTTAAATGCATCATGAGCGTGTGCAGAACCCTCCTAGCTAACAGGTGGCTGAATAAACCTCAGCTGGTGTTTCACAGGGCTATACCATTGACCTTCTTTAGGATAATTTCAACCCTCTTTTTTTAAGAAAAAAAATTGTTACTGTACTTGGTGTAGTGGAAACAATTTAAGGATGAATAATTTCTTTTAGTCCCTTGAGGCACCGGTGGCTTGCTCTCCCGCTCTCTCTCTTTTTCTCTGTCTCTCAACTGAATTAACATAAAAGAACAGTGACAACAGCAAGCTGAAAAGCGTAGCTGGTGGGAGGATTAAGTATATCATTGAAAGGAATTATGTTGTAAATGACTGGGAGGGGTAGGGGTTTCTGTTCCTTGGTCCCATCTGGTCTTTAAAGAATACCTTGTTGTAATTACCCCCAGATGGCTTTGTGCTACGCTGGGTCTGGACAGCCAGGTGCCACTGTATCCTGCTGGGTGTGATATTCATTGGTACATGCAGTGACAAAAATGGACTTTATTGCAACCTAATTTCTTCCAGGGTATTACACAAATATGAAATGAACCTAGCTCATCGAACAAGGGCTTTGTTTGCCAAGGAGCAGAAACAGTCTCACCTAAAATAAGACTGCCTTGTTATTTCACTTTTAACAATGGTCTTGGAAGACAGAAATCAACAATTTATAGTGTTTATGAGCTAATAAATACATATTATACCATGTTTGCATTTTTCCAAAAAATGTTTAAATTATCACTCAGCAGTTGCTGGAAATGCTAAAGTAACAACACTATTACAAAAATTTACCACAGGCCAAGTTCAGACCCAATCCTGCAAAACTTAAAGTCTCATATACAATACAAAAGACTCACTGAGTGCAGGGAGAGTTATTGGGTGCTCAAACCTTCAGGATCAGGCTTGTGCTGGGCCTCCTGGCTTCCATCCTAAGCGCATGATGTGTGTGTATATATATATGCACATGCACATAGAGACACTCTTCTTTAATGATATACTAGTAGTTGCTGTAAACACTCCTAATCACTTTACCTCCAAATTTGCATCAATCTTCCATGTGCATTATTTTTTAAAATGTTTTTATTAGTACTACAGTTATTTTAAAGGAATAAACATTCCAGTTCAAAAGCATGAGACTCATGATAAAGCAAAATGTAGAGGGCAAGAATTTAAAAATAGGAACTCAGAGTTAGGATCCTAAATTCCCATTTATGCTTCTAAAGAACTAGCCTCACTTTCAAAAGTGCTGAGCAGCCAGGAATTCCCATTGAAATACTATTAGTGAAAACCAGGAGATGTATAAGAACCTGAATATGGAGGTGGAGCCTAATTGTAAATTCCTGCCCTTGAAAATCTCAGCCAGAATGGGAAATATGGGAAAATATTAAAATATTTGAAAAATAATTCCATCTTCCTACAGATGTTGGAACTAGATTTTTTTTTTTTAAAAATTGTTTTAATTCTGCAAGTTAAAATCTTTAAATCAGCTGTAAGCTAAATGAAAAAATATAATAAGAAAAGAAAATGTGAAAAAGACAAACGTTATTCATGAAAGGAAAGTCACTCATGTCTGTAGTTGGAAGACCAGGCCCTTAACAATTTAAATCTAAACTCTGCCTGTAATATTTCTTTCACACTGATGAATCATGCAAAAATAACAATAGTAAAATATCCTGGAAAAATGCTACTTTTATCCTTCTGTAGGTTCCATCAGATTTTAAGCCACATTCCTCATTGGTTTAAACATTGTCTTTGAGCCAAATGGTTGCCTGTGTTGGGGATTTAAGAACTCCGATTTTGCATGCACACAGTTTCCTTCATGCTCCCCTCTCAGGGTGACAGAGTAGAAGTATTGTGGCAGAGTACTCTTGAGGAAGTAGAAGAAGATCTGGTACTGAAATCCAAGAAATAGCTAGAGATCCATGGAAGCCAGGCTCATTCAGGTGGAGGCTCTGTGCCTCCACTCTTCTAACTCTCCCTACCTGTCTTCAGCCCAGTCCTCACTATACAGGGTTTTAATTCCACAGCAGAGGAAACTGGGTTAATTAAACATGACAGGGGCAGCACATACTTATTTATTCAAGTCTCATGAAGTTGGTGGGGGTAAAAAACGCCTCACAGAGAAGCTGTCCCCATAGCCTTGCCCCATGGCCTGCCCCATCCCAGCTGAAGAGCCTCGTTTCCAGTAAGAAGCGTATGTGGAGCAGAAGAGACTCAATTGTTGGGTGGTATCCAAGTTTGTCTTATTTCAAGTGAGTTCAAGCTGGGAAGGAACTGCGATATTGTGCCACTAAGGGAGGAAATAAGATTTGGTATGGAAACCAAGAGCCTAGTCTGATGTTACTTGAAAATTCAAAACTCCATGCGGAGTGGAGGGCAGTGTTGATCCGGGCACTAATTTATGACAGAAGAATGGAAGTTCATCTTAGACAATATTACTTGAAACTGACCCAGCACACAAAATCTTCTCTGAGAACTGTTTGAAAAGGCCCCTAGTATGTGACATTGGAGTCAGCTGTATTTGAATTTCACATAAAAGTAAATTTTACATTTTATGAATGTTGGGGAAAAATGCATTGAATGGCAATGTAGAATATACTCCATATGATAAAAATAGTATAATCACTGCACTAGTCATCAAAATGGCACAGCAGTTTTTATTGCCTTGAATGCTATAGTCACAATTTTCAGACCAAATATAAGGCTGATTTGTGGCCCACCATCTCAAAAATCCTAAATTCTTTAAATGAAAATTAACTTTAATCACTAAAGGTTACTGAACTGTAACCTTAGAAATCTGCCAAAATAAGGGGTAGTCGATTGTGGTACTGTTTTAGGAGATGCTCTGAGAGTTGTAATCTAGGCCCTAATATTCCTGACAAGGGATGAAATCCCTCTTGTTGATGCAGGTTTTTTCCACCTTTGTTCTGGCTCAGCCACCGTGGCTGGAGTATTGTGGGAGTGGAACTAAGACTACATCCACTGCCAATCATTGCTTCTCCATTCCCCACCTGCCGGCATCATCCTGGGGTAACTAGCAACCTTACTTTGGTTTCTCTCCCCTCAAGAGATACACACAGGCTCAAGTGCTGTTGGCAATTCATTCAGGGGAGTGAGGAGGCTCCTTACACCCTCTTATTCCTCTGTGCAGATCAGCTCACAACTGAGCCCTATATTGATGCCCTAAATCTAAATCATATTTCTAGTAAGTGTTGTGCTCTAAGAGCCTGATTCTTCTTTGATCTTCTGCCTCCATTACCCTGCTCTGATCGGGTAAATGTGGTTTATTCTCACTTTAAGGCCTCATTACGCTGTGAGAGTGATGTAAAGTGCCTTAGTTTATTGAAGAATTCAACCCTTAATAAATAATGATGGCTTGTATTTTTTTTAATCTTCTAAGGTTTTTTGGATTTCTTTTGACGATGAATAGATTGACATTAAATCACCAGATATATTTTGTTTGCATGGGAAATGCAACCAGGTGGTTACATAATACACCATTTTCATAACTGTGTTTTCTTTCCTTATGACAAACTTTTGATTCCACTGATATTTACTACTCAGACTTAAAGTTAGTAATATTAAACATGAAACTTTTATGTGGGATATAATAAATTTCTTCTTCCATCTTGGTTTTTGAAAAGAATTGTACAGGATGTCTCCAGCCAGCCCGTATCAACAGCGGTTCCAGAATGTTTAAACTTATCTGTGAAGCCTGGATGCCATCTTCTATCACCTTTATGAATACACTCAAAGGAAAAAAGGTGGTGTCCTAGGGACTTGACAGACCAGTGCATTAGTCAATCAAACCTTTTGCGCTGGAATGGGTGGGATGACATTTTGGCTTCAGAGGTTGGGTATATTTGTATTTATTGATTCTAGAGGCAAGTTTCCAAATATAGATCAAGATAGTAAGAAAGTCTCTCTCACTTTCTCTATATATACATATACACACAGGCACACTTGTGAGTGTATGATAGAATTATAACAACATGATAGTTTGGGAGTATTTAATTAAATTAAAGCTATGCCAAAATAACATTGTATTTATTTTTCTATCAAGAGAATTAAATATAGGCATCCAACTAGCATTAGTGAGAATTATCTGTATATATGATCCACATAATATGCCCTACGTGTAAAATTTCCACTACATTAATGCAGTTATGGAGATACCAAAAAGAATACCAGTCCTGTGCTCATTTACATGGGAGATACATGAATGTAACAGTGGGAAAAATAGGGCTCCTAAGGGCTAAATTCTGACTTCAGTAATATCCATGCAACTACAGGTTCTAAGTGGGGTTGCATGCATATAAAACTGAGCCACATTTGGACTTTAGGATATAAAATAAACTAACAAGCATGACCCTGGAAAATTCTTTGCTCTGCTAGTGATGTGCTCTGTATGGGAAAGGGAGGAAAACACCCTTGAACTAACACAGCAGAACCTTGATTTTACAAACACCAGTCTTACAAACAACCAGTTATATGAACTATTTTTCCTGATGGGAAAAAAATCACTTAACCAGAAGTAAGGTAGATGAAGAACAATTAAACATCCTTTTAGATCCTGATGCCTTCAGTACATTGGAAATCGCTTTGTAGTGATTTGAAGGACAAGAAGAAAGCAATGCAGTTCTCCATAGTGCTGTTTATGCACTGTACCTACTGTAACTGAAATGTTCAATGTTATGAAATTTTGAATTTTATGAGCTCCTCAATTAGTTTGTAAAATAGAGGTTCTACTGTATTCCACGCCACTGTCTTCCATCCTTCAAATCCCTCCTCCAGATCCATTTCTGCTGAGAAGCCTGAAAGAAATTAGCAAGGTAGACCACCAGCTGATGATAGTTTACATGAAAAACAATAAGAAAAAATGTGGAAGTACCATTGTATAGTACCATATATAGCAGTCATCCCCCTGCTTGCTCAGGTGATATACTTTCCCTGACGCTTCATCCATTTTTATCTTTCCAATTGTGAGCTCTTTGACACAGGAACTGTATTTTCTTATGTGCTTGGAAAATCCCTAGCACTTTTAGAGTCTAAATAAATGATTAATAAAACCAATATAATATCAGACATGTATGATTTGATGACGTAAATTAAGCTACTTTTTTCAAGCTTCACTTGACTTTTAGCAATGTTTTAAGAAATCATTCCTTTCTAGGTAACTTTTAACATGGGATCAATTATTAGTTCTGCAGGCAGAACATTAGTATTGTCCATCCTGATGTATAAGTTCATTTAAGAAAATGTTTACAGACAATGCAGAATCACAGAGCACGAGAGATGACATATTTATTGATGAAAGTGCTGTTTTGTCAATACCATTGAGGTGAAGCTGTGTCATATTGAACCTTTTGTCAGGACAATATTGTGTGATGAGAAGGATGAAAACTTATGAGGTGTATTTTTTTGACGGGGAGGGGTGTTATATATGTCTGATGGGGCTTGGGTGCAATCAAGACCAATGAGGGATTGTGTCACCACCTGCCCCATAACCCTGGGTGCCTGGCAATGCTTTGCTGAGGTAGCTCCCAACCTGAAGTGCTCTAAAACAGGCTACCAGCATGCAGGTCACACCCTGAATGTCTGTGTTGAGCTGCAGCTGTGGTTCAGCAGCTCTGACCCCAGCAGTCTGCCAGCAACACTCCAGTCACACTCTGGCTTCCACCAACCTTGGTTACAATCAGCAAGATGACCCCAAAATGATGTTTTCAAAAGTGTCCAGCCCTGTTCTGGATAACTCAGAGAAATAATAAGGTTTGTTGCTCCTGTAAAGAGACAAAACTGCTTCACAGCTTATTAACTTAATTGGGGGGTAAATATACTCTCCCCTTTTAACATATCACTGAGTTGATTTGTGGTACATTTAATAATAAAATAAACATAGATTTGAGGGAGTTCAAATATAAGGAATGAAGATAGAAAGAATTACAAGTAAACCAAAACAAAATACACTTCTAAAAGTCTAAAACTTAACCTAGCAAAATGCAGGCTTTGCTCAATATGGTTTCTCTCACCTATCATTCTTCTCCCACAGCTGACTTGCCCTAAGTCAGGACCTTCCACAAAAATACAAGCTGCTGGCTTCCCTGGCCTTCTTAGTTGAAAAAATCTTTACCCACTCAGGTTTCTCACCTATATTCAGCTCCAGATACTTTAACTTCCCTCCCATCTCCCTCTTGGTTGAAGAACCCATTTTTCTCAGCTTGTAAGAGTTCTAACCTTTTGTGTCTGTGCAGTAATGGATGCCAAAGATGGCTTTTGTGTTTGCTTACATCTTCCAAAGTTCAATGGCTTTGTTTCAAGAGGCAGGATGACCTCATGCTGTTCTCCTTTCCTATGGACTTCCCTTTCCCTTGTATGATTTCAGTGTAAATGGGGCTTCCATTGTTTCTGATTCCACCATGCTTAATTTACATAGAAGTCAGGTAGATAGCTGTAAGGTTCCCTCCTGTCTCAACAAATGGTATAGCTTAATGTCAATGAGAATCTCTAATTCATTATATAATGCTAATGCATACATTTCACAGTGAAGTAACTTCCAGGTGGGGAAAATACCTTCCTTTGTCTGGGGGCCTGACCTGTTTACCAACCCCCTGCCATGCCTGATTTAAACACACTTTCACAGAATCATAGAATCATAGATTTTCAGGTCAGAAGGGACCATTATGATCATCTAGTCCAGAGTTTCTCAAACAGAGATCGCTGCTTGTGTAGAGAAAGCCCCTAGTGGGTCGGGCCGGTGTGTTTACCTGCCCAGTCTGCAGGTCCGGCCAATCGTGGCTGCCATTGGCCATGGATCGCTGTTCTGGGCCAATGGGAGCTGCTGGAAGCAGCGACGACCGAGGGACTTACTGGTTGCCACTTCCAGCAGCTCCCATTGGCCCAGAGGAGCGATCCATGGACAGTGGGAGCCGCGATTGGCCAGACCTGTGGACAGGGCAAGTAAACACACTGGCCCGGCCCTCCAGGGGCTTTCCCTACACAAGCGGCTACCCTTGTTTGCAAAACCCTGATCTAGTTTGACCTCCTGCACAATGCAGGTCACAGAATCTTACCCACCCACTTCTGTATCAAACCTGTGTCTGAGTCACTGAAGTCCTCAAATCGTGCTTTAAAGAATTCAAAGTGCAGAGAATCTTCCAGCAAGTGACCCATGCCCTATGCTGCAGAGGAAGGTGAAAACCCCCCAGGGCTTCTGCCAATCTGCCCTGCAGGAAAATTCCTTCCCGACCCCAAATATGGTGATCAGCTAAACCCTGAGCATGTTGGCAAGACTCATCAGCCAGACATCCAGGAAAGAATTCTTTGTAGTAACTCAGATCCCACCCCATCTAACATCCCATCACAAGCCATTGGGCATATTTACCTCTAGTAATCAAAGATGAATTAATTGCCAAACTTAGGCTATCCCATTAGAAACCTTCATCTAATTTCAAGTCTAAACTTCCTGATAGCCAGTTTATATCCATTTGTTCTTGTGTCCACATTGGTACTGAGCTTAAACAATTCCTCTCCCTCCCTGGTATTTATTTCTCTGATATATTTATAAAGAGCAATCATATCTCCCCTCAGCCTTCTTTTGGTTAGGCTAAACAAGCCAAGCCAAGCTCTTTGAGTCTCCTTTCATTTGACAGGTTTTCCATTCCTCGGATCATCCTAGTAGCCCTTCTCGGAACCTGTTCCAGTTTGAATTCATCATTCTTAAAGATGAGAGACCAGAACTGCACACAGTATTCCAAATGAGGTCTCATCAGTGCCTTGTATAATGGTACTAACACCTCCTTATCTCTACTGGAAATACCTCACCTGATGCATCCCAAGACTGCATTAGCTTTTCTCATGGCCATATCACATTGGTGGCTCATAGTCATCCTGTGATCAACCAATACTCCAAGGTCCTTCTCCTCCTCCGTTACTTCCAACTGATGCCTTCCTAGCTTATGACAATGGTTCTTGTTATTAATCCCTAAATGCATGAGCTTGCACTTTTCACTATTAAATTTCTTACTATTACTCTAGTTTGCAAGGTCATCCAGATCTTCCTGTATGATATCCCTGTCCTTCTCTGTATTGGCAATACCTCCCAGCTTTGTGTCATCCGCAAATTTATTAGCACATTCCCACTTTTTGTGCCAAGGTCAGTAATAAAAAGATTAAATAAGATTGATCCCAAAACTGATCCCTGAGGAACTCTACTAGTAACCTCCCTCCAGCCTGACAGTTCATCTTTCAGTATGACCCGTTGTAGTCTCTCCTTTAACCAGTTCCTTATCCACCTTTCAATTTTCATATTGATCCTCACCCTTTCCAATTTAGCTAATAATTCCCCATGTGGAACCATATCAAATGCCTTATTGAAATCAAGGTAAATTAGATCCACTGCATTTCCTTTGTCTAAAAAATCTGTTACCTTCTCAAAGAAGGAGATCAGGTTGGTTTTGCACAAGCTACCTTTTGTAAAACCATGTTGTATTTTGTCCCAATTACCATTGATCTCAATGTCCTTGACTACTTTTTCCTTCAAAATTTTTTCCAAGACCTTGAATACTACAGATGTCAAACTGACCGGCCTTTAGTAATCATTCCAGTATATGTCATAATTCTTAATATCCATTTCACACATACATCAGACAGGAATATTAAAGATCCGGGAGTTGTTTGTTTTCAAATGGTACCTCACAAGGCAAATTTTTTTGCAAAAATTATTACAGTAGGGCACAGAGTGCGAATACAGCAGTACTTAGTGTCACAATATGTTAAAATTAACTCTCATGGAAGGTGCCAGATTGACAGCAATGCCAATTTCTGTTGACTGCCTTTCTCAAACTTTTTGGTTAATATTGGTTAGCCAGGGTGAGAATGCGACTCAGTATTTACTGTCTACCATATAATGGTTTGTACTGTAAACTTCAATGGACTTTGTGTTGCTCCTAGTTCATTTTCACATTGCAGGGAAGTAGTGAATAGGAGATGGAGAGGGATGGTACATTGCGTTCCAGTGGAGAGGCTTATCGTAAAAAAAAACACCCTTATTCATGTTGAGTAATACCTTAATTGATGAGTGGCATTGGTGTCCTCAGCACTATGTGGAATCAAGCAGACTACTCATGGCGTAGGTACTACTCAACTTGACTATAGTCCTCTAGAATGCTAAAGAGAGAGTAATCTATATGGATACCAGTGGCTGGGAACCATGCTCATTTTATCCATCGTGAGGCACATTACAGCATAATGATGTACATCTGGCAGCAAAATAATGTCTCCAAAGTCAGAAGACACTTTCACTGACTCCGGGTGAAGTGTTGAATAGGTTTATATGTGATACCAAGAATTCAAACCCTCCTGTGACAAAGTACAATGTCCATATGGAGGGGGGCGGGGAAGGGGACACATTTTTCAGTTGGTGAGTTGAGTGTAAATTGTCAATATTCACTAAGGTGATAGTCTTTTTGTTCCTTACTTTGAATTTACAGGTAACAGAAAATGACAGCATCACAGAGTTGTGGATCTTTCACTCAGATTAAACTCAATCAACTTTCAGTCATCATAAGTTCAGGCCAGACCTCAAATAATGCTCTCAAAGCAATGAACCTTCTATTCAACCCCTAGACATATCTTTTCCCTAATTATTTATAACATAAATCACTTAACTTTGCAATGATTTATGGAAATCTGTGGTCCAGAGCCTTAGTGTAGCCAAAATGAAGAGAGCACAAGTCAGAATATGATGTGTGCAAGTGGCTTCAAGGTTTCCTTTGCACTGTCCTGACACTGGTGATTTTCTGGGTATATCAGGACAGTTAAAACAGCCCAAGATAGATAGGATGTAGGAATGTTCTCCTGACCATTCCCCCTTTTTTCTAGTGTTCCAGCAACAGGTTGGCATTGTGATGTTATGTCAGCTCTGTGCCACAATAGGATCATTCTTACAGTGGATTAAATCTCCTTGGGCTGAGTAGGCAACCAAACTATCCCAGCGGTGTAGCACAAAGCAGCCAAATCACAGCAGAAAATTTGTCATTGCAATGTAAAAAGCAGAATGTTTATTATACCAATGTAATACAATGACATCAAAGACTCTTATTATGGTACATAACTTTCTCAAAATCCTCTAAATGATAAATGTCCACCTATTTGAAGTACTATAACATGGTGGAACCACTAAAATCTCCATGCATCTTCCACTTAGAGAAAAATTTGCAAAGCAATTATAAACAAAATCATAAGGGAAGCAAATAATATTTTTTTTCATAATGCAAAAGACAGGATTTCCTTGAAAGTGGTCATTCATTGCATCTTAGTTGAAGGTTGTTATCAGCTTACCACATTAGAACCTGAAACTTTCTCCACTGAAATCAATTCATTTTACTGAAATCAGGATCAGCCCCTAAATTCGGTGTTAAATCCTAAATGCAAAATAGAAACAGTACTTTGTTTTCTTGGATCTTGTCTACAATATACTACTATTCTCTACGCTGAGGCCTCATTCAGCTCCGTTTGAAGTCAGTGGGAGCACTCCCATTTATTTCAGTAGGAAAAGAATCACACCCTTAGATAACATTTATAAACATATGTTTCTGAGACTGTTGTCCTTGTATTGTCCTTTCTCCCCTTTTCCTCCATTATTTCCTACATGCACCTGTTGTGTCTTGTCCCTATTTAAATTTCAAGCTTTTTAGGGGAATGTACTGTATTTTATTTTGTTTGTACAGTTTCCATGACACTCCAGTCTGGATTGTGGCCTCTGAGCACTACTGTAATACTAATAATAAGTGAGGTAACAATATACAGTAGAACCAGCCTATAAGTTCTGATCCTGAAATCCCTACTCTTGACAATAATCCCACTGAAGCCTAGGGTGACCAGATGTCCCGATTTTATAAGGAAAATCCCAATATTTGGGGCTTTTTTTTACATGGGCTCCTATCACCACCCCCCCATCCCAATATTTCATACTTGCTATCTGATCACCCTACTGAAGACAAAGACTACTCATAGAAATTAAGATTGTGGAACTGGGCCCAGGCAGTACTTAACTAAAATATGAATAAAATGTAAGTCTCTAATTACTCCAGTGCATTGGAACATATGCATTGCAATTCTGTATACAGTGGAGTTGTACAGTAGGCGTGCCGTGAAGGTGTTCTGTGAAAAAAGATAGCTTCACTTGAGGAGTATTCATAGTACAGGGAAAGTTTTTACCTTGTGTGAAAGTTACTATATCAAATGAATATGACAAAATTACTATTCATACAGAATTAAAGAAAAAACAGCATTAGATGAGGGATCTTTTTTGAAGTAAACTGAAATGTATTACTTGAACTATACATTCTTGGTAAAGATAAAAGTATCATATCAATGGGATGGCCTAATATTATGACTAATGCAATAGTGACAGTCATATTTTAACATGAATGTTCTCATAAAGCCTGCTTCTCAAAGTTATCTAACAAATTAATGAATCCCATTTCTTTGGGGCTGCATTTTTTAATGTTCTCCTCCCCTCCCACAGTTTTGAAGTGATTTTCTTGTAAAGAGCGTGGTTGTTGTAAGACCATCACATGCCATCAGTGATCATTCTGACAATTAATGACGGTAAATCCCAAGACAGAAAAAATCTTTTTTGGACAGAAGTGTGTGGGGGGGGCGGGGGGTTGGAAATTCTAAGATCATAATGTTCCATAGTGGATGATAAAACTTTAAAATGAGAAACTCTTCTTGAAAAAATGAGAAACTCTTCTTGAAAAAAAAATCCCACTGTGTTTGCAGATATAATGAGTGCTCAAGGAACTCACAATATATTTTCGTAGTTGGCAGAATATTTCATAAAAAATATATAAGAGGAAAAAAGGCTTTCAGTTTTGCTCTTCTCTGCTTTTTGCAACTACTTAGTGCACAATGGGCTTTTAAGAGCAGCATCTTGAAAACAAAGTGCATTATGTAGACATTGTGGAGAAATCTACAATCATAGTATCCTAAAAAGAATCACTCGTAATCCTTCTCTTTGACTTTTAAAACTGACAATGTATTTTTATGAGCTAGTATATTTTTGCATTTCAATGGACATTTTTGAAGCGGACCAGGTGGAAGGAGGACACTGAGACATCTGAAAATAGATTTTAGATCGAAAAAAGATATCTTCCTTAATATAAGTTATTTCTATGAAAATGCACAATGTAGTTTCTTTTAAATACAAGTGAACTTGTATTTAAGGGGCCATTGAAATAGCTGACAAAATCTAATTGCTCAGTAGAGATGGTCTTCTAATGAAGGTGAGGCAGAAAAAGACTATTAAATACATTTGGGTATACTTTGGGGTGATCTGTTGTACAAGTTCCACTGCATTTAAGTGAAGGATGTAACCAAAGAAGGTTCAAATGGTTCTGCTTAACCTATTTAGACACTCACAGGGATTATCTGTACCTTAGTGCAAATCCATTAGAGGGCAATCATAGAAAAAATCTATTAGATTATCTAGTCCATCTCCCTGCCAATGCAAAACATTTTCTTATCGGTACATTTTCTAATGCTCCGGGCAGCCTGGGTTTAAAAGTGCCAAATGAAAAGGGAAGAAATTATCATGTGTTTAAACAGGGGACCTAAGTTCTACTCCCAACTTTGCTGTGGATTTCCTTTGTCAATTTAAGCAAATCAATTAGCCTACCCATGACTCAGCTTCCCTGTCTCTGAAGTGGGATAATAATTCTGTCCTATCTCACAATGTTTTGTGAGGCTTAATTTATTAATATGTTGTAAAGTTGAAATGTTCAGAGCTCATATAGAAAGTGTGAGGGGCTGATCCTGCAAGGTGCTGAGTAGCCACAGCTCTCATTGAGGATAGCAGGCATCACCCATGCAAAATTAGACTATATAAAAATCCAAATTATTATACCCCAGCTCTTTCTTTTACACCTGGAAACCATTGTTCCTTTCTGCCACCCATCTTTCCACATCTTCTCTAATGAAATCTTCATCCTGCATTTGCAACCATGGAGAATAGGATAGTGTCCTAGTGTGTAATGGAAAGAGGGAGGGACTGCCATTCTATTTCATTCAGGTCACTAGTATTTCTCCAACCACATCCTCCAGAAAACTGATTAGGTCCATATAATTGTAGATTAAAAGCATACTCATCTCACATGAATGAAAACTTCAACACATTTGTGCACATCCTGCTTGTCTGTGCATATACCTATCTGTATATACAAATCAAGGTTTGCATTTGAGAACAAGGGAGGTGTGCTTTACATGAACATTTTTTGATAATCTGGCCCTAAATACTACCATCCAGGAGTTTGTATAGATTTATGGAAGTGCATAGTACAGCAGTAAACAAGGTTTTATAGATAAATGACATCTGTATAGCAATTCAAATCTATTTACGATAACCATCAGGTCATGCCTTCTCCTTAAACCTCTGCTGATCAGATATGATTGCTACTATAGTACTATACAATTGTGAAGATAAGAGGATATTACTCTCTGGCATTCTATGCTTCTCTAAAAAAGAATCTCTTATTTATTTATTCCTCATTCTGTATCTTCCATATGCCAGCATCTACTAACTTGTCAGTCATGCCCTAAAATAAAGCAATACTCCAAATTACATTGGGAAGAAATGGCTAAACAGGTTACCCACTTATTCTGTAATCAAATATCTTCCTAGGTCTAATCAGTAAGAAGACAAGCTGACTGAAATGCTTGTGCACATCTTTACATGATATTCTCAGTGTCAGCTGAACCAAGCGAGAGATTGTGTGGAGGTTGACTCCTCTGAGGCCTGCTGCAATATTGATTCTTTATTAAGCTACTCAGTAGCAAAAAGGAATTCTGCATGATTATTCAAACATGCCACTGAAAACGCTGTGAAATATCCCTTGTTTAGAAAAACCTTCTCACACAAATTTTAATTCACGTTTGGAAATAGACCAATAATAATTTTGCATTAGACAATTGATTTAAGAGGGAAAAAATCACATTTCTGTTGAAGAGCTGAGCAAATTATTGAAGATTTCTGATTCTGCTTCTACTTGGATATTGATTCATTTCTATCTAACAGGAAAGAAAGAAAATTGTAATTATAGCATTGCTGTTCATGCTACTATACTTAAAGGTCTATCAAGTTTTCCATTATTAACCCCTATTGTCACAGGTTTCTAAACTCAGCAGTAGTTTGGCACTCAAGATCTCAGCTATTTGTCTGTTTCTGAATTCTAAAGAAGGATATATATTTAAAACACTTGGGCCCAAATTCCACTCTCAGGTATCCTGATGTAAATCTGGATTTATACCAGAATAAGTGAGAGCAGAAGTTAATCCATTTTTGTTGCCTTTTAGCAATAAATATATACAAATATTTTGTGTTAAAATGAAAATGCTGTTGTTTATGGATTTATAATATGGATTTTAATCATTTTAGCGATTTGGGAGGAAATATTACACTGTCAGTTATTTTTGTAACTCTCTAATTATATATTAACCTGATCTGATGAACATTTAACATTTTGAAAACTTCTTACTTTTTGTAATAATTATCTGATAGTCTGTAAATACACCAAAGGAAGTTTTAAAAACTCTTTTAAAATTACTAGTTATTTTTAGGCTTTATTATCATTTAAAAATAAAGAAAATCATCCTTACAAATGTTATCTCCACAGCCGCCCAGACGGTAAATGGGGCAACTTGCCCCGGACCTCACAGGGGCCCCCACAAGAGTTTTTCAGGGGCCCTGGAGAGGGGTCCTTCACTCGCTGCGGGGGCCCCGGAAAACTCTCACAGGGCCCAGCCCCAGAGCTTCTTCTGCTCCAGGTCTTTGGTGGCAATTTGGCAGTAGCGGGGTCCTTCTGCTCCGGGACCCGCTGCCGAAGTGCCCTGAAGACTGCGACGGAGGTCCTTCTGCCCCGGGACCCGCCACCAAAGACCCCAGGCCCTCTGAATCCTCTGGGTGGCCCTGGCTATCTCTAGATAAGTATTTTTTAATATACCTACTGGTGAGGTGCAAAGGATTAGTTGGGATGGCGGGTGGACACAGAAGATGCATAAAATAAGTTGTGTAGGGATTTGCCAACATATGTTATGGTTGCAGGGGCATGGGAAGGAGTGTGGTTGATTTCATTATCTTAATTCATCTTTCAAAAGTCTAGGAAACACTAGGTTACCTTTATGTTATATTTCTAGTTTACCTAGTCCAAAGCAAGGATTTGCAATATTTAGGCTGATAAATGTGGGCTGACAATCTGGACCCCTTTTCAGTTTTGGTGCATTTTTTCATCAATTTTTTATTTTATTTTATGTTATCATGACATGAAATAAGGGTCTTTTGGAAAGCCCATTAGAGTCAATGGAAAGACTTCCATTTATTTAACTGGGTTTTGGATCATGCCCTAAAATTGCTGGGTGGAATTTTCAAAAGCACTTACCATTGGCCTAACTCTGCTCCCAAATCAGTGGTAAAATACAGCATCCTAGTTAACAGCCAAATTCTGCCCTCAACTACACATACACATAACTTTACTATTTCAGTGGGAACATGTGCGTCTCCTCTCAGAGCACAATTTAGTCCTTTGATGGGACAAATATTAGCAAAACTGAAATACTATGATATACAAAGATTTTATTGATGGTATTTCTGACCCAGCTAAACTAAGAAGTACTGTCAGTCTTGAAAGAGAGCCTCATAATAGATTAATTTTTAGAGGTTTGAAAAAATGTGGATCCATTTCTGATTTATGGATTCTTTTCTTGACTCAAAATTGCAACTTTATGAGATTCAGCTATGACCACGGAAAAATGGGCCTGTGGCAAAACACCAGATGTGAGAATCCCTGAAATTTGGAAATAGCTTATTGTGAGCTTTGGATTTCAGGCACCTCTATGGAAAATTAGTTCACATTATATCACAGCATGATGAATTAGAAAAGAAAAGCTGAAATTATTGCCCTGTGCTAATTCAGCCATCTATTTAGATAAAATTTTGCTGAAATAAGGAAAGAAAAAGCAGATATAATCACAATTGTTAAAAACAATAGCTATAGAAATGACTTGCTTATGCGATGATAAACATCACTGATGTGACTTTGCAAATTGCATGTGTATTTTATAAAGCTTTTAAAAAGAATCAAGTAATCAATAAAGGGCTATTTTCCCCTCCGTTCTTCACTGTGGCTTCTCACATAGGACTCAGAGATTGGCATTTAGTTGGTTTGCCTTAATAAACATGTTTAGCTTGCTAATGTTACCTTGTTTAGGAAATGATTCGGCTGAGAATGGATTAACATCAGTTAGTGGGTTAAAGTGGGTGGGTTACAGTGTACTGAACCAAGTTTATAGAGAGAGACATGACAGTGTGGTGTCTTGTGGAGCACTGTGTTGTGAAGAGATGTTACTGTCTGTCTAGGTGATAGAAGAGACTGTGACAAAATGAGGTAGTGACCCACTCAGAAATGTCTAACATATGTTGGCACAGATGCTACCAGACATCCCCCGATGGGAGGGATACTGGGAGTGATTATTGAATATTAGGGAAATTTGTACCAGTGAGGATTAAGCCTTTTGGAGGAAACTGTGTCATTGCCCTGTCACAGAGAAGAACAAAAGATAAATGAATGCAATTCAACTTTATAAGTTGCCCTCTCTTGATATATGTAAAGTTACGTGTGTGAGCAATAGTGAATTAATGCAGAGATCTTTCATCTCTGGAGACAAGAGTTTAAATCTAGGTCAGATCCCTATGGTAGCATTTTAAGCTGAAGTATAAAAATGGTGAACTTCATGCTCTTTGTGTTTCTAGAACATAGCACTACCACTTTAATGTGTTTTTTTATTTTATTCCAGTAATTTTAAAATTCAGTTTATACAGGTAAAGTGATTTTAATAAGTTGTAAGAAAGGCAGCTTTAAAACATTATTTCTCTTCTGAACCAGTAATGAAGAGTATGATGCAAATGCACCGTAGATGGACAAATCCAGGAATAGAAATATGTACAAAGGGCCCAAACATGCAAATTCCTTACTTGCACAAATTGTCCTGACTCAATGGGATTACTCACATGAGACAGAATCTTAGCCATCAGCCTATCAAATATGTACGATTGATTTAAAAGAAACATAATGAATATAAAATAGCATGTGCATTCATTTTGCAATGTCATATATTGCATACATCACACTGCATTTTCATCATAGCATGTGATTCATTGTGGTTTGGTAGGATATAATGCATTTGTCTATATCACAAGTTTAAATTGATTCTAATTATTGAGCTGTAGGAAGAAACTGCTGGTAATAAAAATGCTGTTTGACCTGCCCAAGTATGAATATACACATTACAGTAGGAAATTTGGGACAATTTCAAAGTATTACAATGATATAACTATGCATATAAGTAAAGACATAGAAATACAAATGTAAGTAATTATTTGTGGGCAGGAAAAAGAGATTTGTGAAAACAACCGATTGGGTCTGATATGCTGACAAACTGCAGAGATCTCGTCTACTGGATTATTAGTCAGGACTGAAACCTTCTATTCCCTTTGCAACTCGTGGCCTTTCAGTGTTATGGTTAAATTGTACTGAGAGGCTAATGAAGATAAATCTGATTTGCTCCATACAACTGGCACATCCAGAAAATACACTTCTCTGACAGCACCAGACATACTGTGTGCATGATTTGGGGAAGAAATAGCCTATTAAGCAAGTTTCTTATTAAAATTTTGGAGCTGTCTTTTCCGTTGAGAGGAAAAGGTTCACATATAGCTTGTACATGAAAATCACATGCTCAAACGCTGAAAATCCAACAATTTAAAGCAGAGAACATTTTGTCTTTAATAGTTCTGTTTTATGGCTGGGAGAGACAGAAAATCAAACAGAGCTTTGATATGAAATATGGACTAAAAAAGGAAAACAAGGATTAACAAATTAAAATAAATATATACATACTCAGTTCTGAAATGTATGAACAATTATTCTCCGAAGAAATCATTTGAAGAAATTGCAAATTAAGTCTATTTTTTCTAATCTTTAAGCACAATATTTGTTACTACCTTGTAACAAGTTAGTTTGATGTATTAATACCAGCAAAAGTTCAGAGAACTGCTTGACAGGCAGAGAATGCCTGCAAAGAAAACAATTTTAAAAGAGTAAATTGTTACCACAGGATACAACTGATTCACAAGATCAATTCCTTTTGTGCTTAATCTAGTTCTACAATCCTTTCTCAGCTACTGATTGCCACAAGGAGATGTGATTGCTGGACTGAGACCAATGGATGTATTTTCTTTATCCAATCCACAATCTATGATTTACGGTTCACAGATGCTCACAGGAGATAGGCTGAATTTTATACTGTTTATATATTCTGGAAAATAAACTTGATTCCTAAAATGGAGAAAGTCATGATGCTGCTATTTATACTAAATAATCTTTTTCTTTTATGCAAGGAATACGGAAGGAACAAAAGGATAAATATATCTCAGAATAAATTCTGGTCTCAAATATGTGCATAACATACAGATTGAAGTCAATTGGCAGAAGCTTTGGATTCTTATTTTAGGCCTGATGGTATTCTCCCAGAGGAAACCCTATGAAGGGGTGTGAGTGTGTGTATGTTTGTCTGTCAGAGGGTGAAAAGAGAGAGAAGAAATTCCGTGTGGTGAACTTAGTGGAGTTCTCTCCAACTCTTTTTACATGGGAGAGGGTTCAGCCTTCCAACCCTGTGGCTCCCCCTGGATCTACCTTAGGCATAGGCATATCCACGGTGAGGCCCTCTGCCTCTTCACTGGTTTCTTCCCCATCTAACAACACAGTCCTAGCTCCCTGAGTTCATGGCTGCAATGGAGCTACACTATAAGACTGCTCAGCAGTGACTGAATCCCCAGAGCAGAGGAAGTTCTGAAATACACAGAGCTTCGGGCCACATTAACTTTCATATGCCTTTTTTTGCAAGATGCTAAAAGTTGCCATAGCTTCTAAACAAAGATATACAGTGTGTTTTTAGGACAGATGCATGGAGTTACTATAATTATTATTATTATTATTACTGATTGTTTATATCACGCCTCAGTTTGTGGTACTTTACAGATAAACCTCTGACCTCAGAAGCTTAAAACTTAAGGGCTAGATCTTGCACACCATAGTTATATTGTAATTTATTTGAGGCGGGGATTGTCTTTTTGTTGTTTGTACAACACCTTGCACCCTACCATAACTGGGGCTTCTAGGCACTATGGTAGTAATAATAATAATAAATAATAATAATAATTAATAATTAATAATTGATAGTGCTTTCAGGAATAAAGAGGCTAAGATTTTATGGGATCTGCAAATTGTCACAGACCAAATGGTGCAAACAAACAGGCTGGGCAGAGTTGTTATAGAAAAGAAGACCAATAAGATCATGCTAATTGATATTGCCATACTAGCAGACAGAAACACAAAAAAGAAATGAGAAAAGAAGATAAAGTATGAAGAGCTTTGCCATGAAGTGGAAAAATTATGGAAAACCAGATCAAACACGATCCTGCTGAGTATTGGAGCATGTGGAGTGATCTCCAGGGGTATGAATGAGTAGCTCAGGAATTCATGAGGAACACAAGACATCATGATCAGAGACCTCCAGAAGTCAGCACTCTTAGGCATTGTGAGAATTTTAAGAAAACTCAAAGAGGAACCTTAAAATGAAAGAATTTTTTGGAGAGTTACAAAACTCCTGACTACTCAACCCTATAGTCGATTTGTGATCAGGATTTATTGGTGACTCATGGGGATAAATTTTAGACAGTAGCTTTCCTCTTTTTATGCTAAAAGATCATGTCTGTATGAAGACTATTTGTGTGTGTGTGTGTAAACTATTTCTCCATGATGTAATGCTGAGGGATAACAGCTACCTTACACAGGTCTAACTGAATGCAGTGACCACACTGTCATTAGTAAAGCATGCAGGATTTGGTACTTAAAGTATACTGCAAGGAATAACAACAAACAAAAGTAAGGGGAAGGTGAATAGGAGGACAGAGCAAATATTGTAAGTGTATTGTTCATGCTCATTTTTAGGTACAAATCTTGTTACTTCCCTTTACTCCTGGTTTTCATTTTTTAATCTTTATTAGTTTAATAAAAATTAGGAAAAGAGCTGGCATAGAGGGAGGGGATGGAGTTAGGGAAACCTAATAAGAAGAATGAGTTCTGAGGAGACATTTGAAGGGGATAGTGAGATGGCATTGCACACAGGGTCGGGGAAGAGATACAAGAGAGAAAATATCGGCTGTTAAATCAGTGCCAAAAGATGATACTATCCAAGCAGTGAAAGCAACCTAGTCAGCTCCATAACAGTCTGATTTTAACATAACCCTACAGGCAGTACTAACCCCCACACTTTCTTCCTCCCAGACTGTACACACACCCTCAGCAGTCAGTATTGAAAACAACTACATTGCTAGCAGTGAATCCATACAAAGGACCAGTCACAGGCCTTGATGCCACTGCTGGAAGAATATATATTTCAACATTTGACATCTTGCTCTAGCAGCTGCCAAGTTTGGCTATAGCTATTGACCTGATTGCTCAAGGACATACAGAAGGAAGAAAAAGGGCAATGTAAGCAAGTGACAATAAGAGATTCTTGTATCAAAGGCATCCCTGTAAACATGAGTCTATAACTGGGAGATAGGCTGTTATTTTGGAAAGTAAAAATTGTATAAATATAAAAATGGATATGCTTGAGTGTTAAAGAGATTTAATTGAAAATGGCTCTGAATGAAAAATTATCATTTTGAGTTTTTGCATGTTCACCAAGATTATTCAATATACTTGAGAATTTGCTAACTGGTTTTGCATGGTTCATTGTCAATAACTTTCAGTCTCTCAGCAACTGACAAAATATCACAATTTTCAGAGCACAAAATTATGCCACACTAACTCATGAAAAATTTCATACAATCTTACACCATTGTTTTGCACCAATTTTGCCCAGCTCTATTTGAAAGCAAGGAGCTTTTACCATTTTTAATTGCCAGTGCATTTCATAAACCTTTAAAACAGAATTGTAGAATCAGCATGATGTTTGCAAAGCATCATTCTGTTCACTTTGCAAACATGTTACATCTCTTTCCCTATCCTTTGTTTGTCATATCTATTTAGATAGTCCCTGACACAAAGAGTTTATTATCTCTTATTCTATGCCTCTACATCACCTAGTTCAATGTGCCCCATTCTTGGTTGACTTGTAGGTGCAACTATAATAAACAAATTCAAATTATAATAATGTTTATTGCCAATCTTTTCCCAGTGTTGTGATCCATTTCCATGGCCATTCTCCTAGGAGACATTGACTACTTCTAAAGCCAATGCAAATATAATGATCTCTAAAGGCAATCGGTGAATGCTAAGTTCCTTCTCTGAGTTGCATGTCTATTGCATTCATCAAAGAATGTATGGCTGCATCTTCATGATGCTCTCTTCCTCAACAGATCCAGTAGAATAATTTCTCATACAGAGTGGGATTTAAGTGTATTTCATTCACACTACTATTAATGAGACTATGTCACAAAAATGTCTGTCTCTCTCAATGGTAGAAAGGAGCTTGAGTACATATGTGAGAGAGAATAACCCTAATCTATTGCAAAAGCTAGGCAATATGTTCACCAATGCAACACACTGCTATTCTGTCTCTAGATCTGATAGCAATGTTTGTATACTTATTATAAATGAGGAGCCTCCCCTGAAAAACGCTAGGATTTAGGAGATTGATACATGGGCCTGTATCTATAGGCTGCTTCACGAGTTCAAAATAACATGCTGTGTCCTACCCCTAGAGCAGGAAGGTGAGGAGGGGGTAAAGGGACAGGAAATGGGGAGAGGTTCTATCTCACCAGTACACAAGTCAGCACAGCTGAGCTGGCGCAGTGGTTTCTGTAATTTACTGCTGGTTTAGACCAGAAGAAACTTACTACCCCTTCTGGAGCAAGTGGGGAGGGAATTGTTACATAGTGTGTCTTGAAGTCATTGTGCCTCACAGGGCTAGTTCTAGAATGAGGCACTTACATGTCACCCTTGGCTTATGGCAGTGCCTAAAGGCACAATGTAGCCTGCTGTAAAGAGGCACTTGTATGCATTTGTAGTTTAATTCCTTTCAAGCTGAAACACTGTGTAACCCACTAGTTGGTGTGCTATGTGTCCCCCTCTATGCCTGACCACAAAGCTTATAAATTTATGTCCCCACAGCCATAGAGGCTGATTCTTTAGCTCAAGTTCAATCCATGGTGTCAGTCAAAATAGTGGCAATCACAACTATATTACAATGTTTGGGAGAATGAATGCAGTCAATTTGTAGTGCCATACAGATGCTGTACATCTGAATTCTGACCAAGCAGAGTTAACAAACAGAGGGAATTAATTATTATCCTAATATTGCCAAATATATAAAACTAAAAGAAAGTGGTTATTTTTAGTATTCTATGTTAAGAAATGTGCTGTATAAATGTAGGTTTTCTTCCCAGCGATTGCTGGAAGGTCCCTTCTCTCACCCATTCCTGTCACTAGATTCTACCTTTTTCAATTAAGGGGTGGATTTATTTATTTAGAGGAATTCCTGAAAGTCTGTTTCATGGTTGTTTGAACTGGATTTAGTAAAATGATGGGCAGGCATCTATATTCGTGTGTCCTGGTACCATCTATAAATCTTACAAATTCTCTGTGTCCTGGCAAATCACTTTATGAAATGTAATTAATGACTTGCTAGATGCATCACACTTTGACGGTTACTTTGAAACTGTGCTCCCTCCAATTTGTGTAAAGCAATGAGACAAACAATGAATAACATGGGAATTGTGCAAATAACTACTGCAATTCAGCATCACAAATCACTTGTGAAATCTACAATGTGTGAGGAGAATGTAAGTACAATTCACTATGAAAGGCAGCACGAAGTTTTAAAAGTGACTTTCAAAGAATTTCTCCCCCCAAAAACTTAGCCTTGTGCCTTTTTTCTTCTTATAATGATATATAAAGCACTGAAGGGCTTTTTTCCACTTTTTTCATTTTAATAATATCAGGATTGTCAAATATGGTCCTCCCTGATTTTTTTGCTGGACATTTGGGGGTCAGAGGGCATATTTTTGTCTAACAATCAAAAGAAAAAGGGGTGTTGAATTTTTAATAAAGACATCCTTTATCCACAATGTTCACTTGTCATAGTAGTTAAGTTACCATGTAAACAAACAAGTCCAGGACTATATTATCTGTACAATACTGACAAGCATCATTGAGAAAGTTGAGAGGAAGTTTGACAGGACTGTGAGGGTTTCTCCTTTGCTATTATTTTCAAGGAGTACAATGGGACTTTTACCACGCTCCCTGCTAGCCATCACAGATTGACAGAAGGGACTGTCTATCTGCTCAAAAAAAGAGTGCAACTCTAACATTAGCCTTCCCTCCTTAGTGCCAGCATGGATATATGCTCACGTCTGATTGTTACATGTGAACCCACAACTGTGGTCCAGAAAAGGATATTCTATCATTTGGGCCATATTGACTTGATGCAAGCTGTGGTTTAAATCCTCATCTGCTGTATGCTGATTTACACCATCTGAGGAGCTGGCACTGTAAGTACAATGAGCAAAAATACTTTCTCTTGATGTTTGGCTTTTAAATAGTTACTGGATCTTGTTTATGTGTTTAAATGGTTCTCGATGAATAACTTTAATATCTAGCTTGGTATGCCCTTTACCAGTGGTCTGAGTGTCTCAGATAAGAGTAAAGTAAATATTGTGCTACGGTTAATAAGCTGAAGTAAGAGTTCTACAAGAAGTGGAGGAATGTAGCTGCCAGAATTAGGTGGAATAGTTTCTCTGTGACACTTCCCCCTTATGTAGACACTGTGATGATTAAGGCTTTGAACTGTAAAGTGCTCAGAACTTATAGTGCAGTAAATGCATGGATAGAAGGTTTAAGGGGAAATATAATAGGTTATATTATGTAATATTAAGAGGTTTACCATTTGAAAATGTATTATGGTGCTTGTTATATATCACAATGTCTTCATCCGCAACGTGATGTGAAAGGTACTGAATTTCTTGGGCCAAATCTTGGACCTCAGTATGAAACTCTTTAGTCACATGAAACTCTCACTTATATCAATGCATATTTGGACTGAGTACAGAGAGCAGGAAATGTCCCACTGTGTTTTTTTTTCCTAATAGCTAAAAATTAGTGTTCGTGCAGTAGGTGTTAGTCACTATGTGGTGGCTTGATTCTGATTTCAAACCAGCATGAATTAGGACTTACTGTACTGAAGTCAGTGGAGTTACACCAACATAAAACTGGTGTTAAATTAGAATGAGACCACGTATGATTTTTTAGACCAGCCTATTTTAAGAGCAAATTCACTTCTTATGTAAAGAAGGTTTAGAGGATGAAAGGTTTGATTTCTACCAAAGCTGCAACTCAATTGGGAAATGTAACTTCAGAAGGAAAAATCTAAGATGCAATGAGTTATGAGAGTAGAGGTGTTTTACTAAAATAATAGAACATCAGGAACTTGCTGAGAATAAGCATTAAGATGACACAGGCGATTCTGTAGCAGTCAGAGGAGAGAAAGTTTGCCCATAGTAGGTAAAGAGCTTCATAAAATGAACAAAAGCTTTTAAAGCAGCTTGTTCAAAATTGAATGTTTTCATAATTTATATTAGAGTTGATGCCCATGCCTGCAGGGCTTGAAGTTGGTTGATAGGTGCCAATAGGTTGTACTTTTTCTCCTGAGAGCTTTGTCAGAAAAGGTGAGAGCTGTTCCCACACCACTTCGTTTGCTGGAGAAGCACTCTAATTGACATCCCACTAGCTCTGCTTTATCTTAGGGTACGTCTACACTACGGGATAATTCCGATTTTACATAAACCGGTTTTATAAAACAGATTATATAAAGTCGAGTGCACGTGGCCACACTAAGCACATTAATTCAGCTGTGTGCGTCCATGGTCCGAGGCTAGTGTCGATTTCCGGAGCATTGCACTGTGGGTAGCTATTCCGTAGCTATCCCATAGTTCCTGCAGTCTCCTCTGCCCCTTAGAATTCTGGATTGAGAGCCCAGTGGCTGATGGGGCAAAAATCATTGTCGCGGGTGGTTCTGGGTAAATGTCGTCAGACATTCCTTCCTCTGAGAAAGCAACAGCAGACAATCATTTCACTCCCTTTTTCCCTGGATTGCCGTGGCAGACGCCATAGCTCGGCAACCATGGAGCCAGTTCAGCTTTTTTTTTTTATAGTCACCGTATGTGTACTGGATGCCGCTGACAGAGACAATACTCCAGTGCTACACAGCAGCATTCATTTGCTTTTGCATGATAGCAGAGACGGTTACCAGTCATTCTGTACCGTCTGCTGCCAGTGTAAATTGGCAATGAGATGACGGTTATCTGTCCTTCTGTACTGTCCGCTGCTATCATGGGTGCCCCTGGCTGAGATCGGCCGAGGGCGCAAAAGCAAAACTGGGAATGACTCCCTGAGTCAATCCCTCCTTTATGGTATCTAAAAATAGAGTCAGTTCTGCCTAGAATATGGGGCAATTGTACTAGAGAACCAATGTATCAGAAAGCACAGCTGCTCCGGGTCAGATCCCGCAGAAATGATGAGCTACATGTGTGCCCCTGCAACAACCCCACCCGTTGCTTCCCTCCTCCCCCAACTTTCCTGGGCTATTGTGGCAGTGTCCCCCCCATTTGTGTCATGAAGTTATAAAGAATGCAGGAATAAGAAACAGTGACTTGTTAATGAGATAAAATGAGGAGGAGGCAGCCTCCCGGTGCTATGACAGTCCAGGCAGGACATTAAGCAGTGCGGAGGAGAGGAACCCAGCATCCCACTGCTATGATAGTCCAGGTAATACAGAATCTTTTCTTTACACAGGAAAGGGAGAGGGCTGATGGAGCTCAGCCCCCAGTTGCTATGATGAGGATGGTTACCAGCCGTTCTGTACCATCTACTGGGAATGACCAGGAATCATTCCTATTTTTACCCAGGTGCCCCCGGCCGACCTCACCTGAGGCCAGCCAGGAACACTCACAGGCTGATGGTGACGACGGATATCAGTCATATTGTACTGTCTGCCACTAGGTAGGGGAGAGGAGTGGATACTGCTCTTCACTGCTGCAACATCGCGTCTACCAGCAGCATTCAGTAGACATAGGGTGACATTGAAAGAAGTCAAGAAACGATTTCTTTCCCTTTTCTTTCACGTGGGGGGGGGCGGTAAATTGACGCTCTGTTCCCTGAACCACGCCGGACAATGTGTTTGAACCTACAGGCATTGGGAGCTCAGCCAAGAATGCAAATACTTTTTGGAGACTGCTGTGGACTGTGGGATAGCTGGAGTCCTCAGTACCCCCTCCCTCCCTCCATGAGCGTCCATTTGAGTCTCTGGCTTCCCATTACGCTTGTCACACAACACTGTGTAGCTTGTAAATTTTTTTTTTCAAACGCTTTGGCATTTCGTCTTCTGTAACGGAGCTCTGATAGAACAGATTTGTTTCCCCATACAGCGATCAGATCCAGTATCTCCCAGACGGTCCATGCTGGTGCTCTTTTTGGATTTGGGACTGCATTGCCACCCATGCTGATCAGAGCTCCATGCTGGGCAAACAGGAAATGAAAATCAAAATTTCGCGGGGCTTTTCCTGTTTACCTGGCCACTGCATCCAAGTTGAGATTGCTGTCCAGAGCGGTCACAGTGGTGCACTGTGGGATACTGCCCGGAGGCCGTCGATTTGCGGCCACATCCACAATTTGTGGATTACCCTAATCTGATATGGTAATACCGATTTTAGCGCTACTCCTCTCGTCGGAGAGGAGTACAGAAACCGATTTAAAGAGCCCTTTATATCTATATAAAGGGCCTCGTAGTGTGGACAGGTACAGCGTTAAATCGGTTTAACGCTGCTAAAATCAGTTTAAACGCGTAGTGTAGACCAAGCCTTAGGCAGAATGAGTTGTGTGGGTCCTGGAATCAGAGGAGTATTCCATGCTCCACCTGTCTGTTGACAGAAGGCTGGAAGCCTGTATCACATGCTGAAGAACAGGTACTATGGTTCTACCTGGAGAGGAGAGTAGTGATATGGAGTGAGGTGCTTTCCCAAGGGTGGAGTTAAGAGTTTGCTGTACTGTTAGGAAGTGACATTATTCCTGGTGGGGGGCCAGGACTTTGGGGAATATTCTTATTTATTACTTATATCAGAGTAGCACCCAGAGGCCCAGGAATGATCAGGACCCCATTGTACTAAGTACTGTACAAAATCATAGCAAAGAGCAAACCACAACATATATGGATGTGAGGAATATCAGGCCCATAAAAATCTGGGCAAGAAAAGTCTATGAGTGTGAACAATCAGGGAATAGGCTTAGTAACCATAACCTGGCAGCAGTAGAAATGTTCTTGCATATTATAACTCTCGATCTACAGAAGCAGCAGGGAAAAAACAGCAAGGAGTAACAGAGAATGCTGGGACTGTGAATCTGACTGTCACCCTTAGGAGAATGCCTCTCTCACATGCCTTTATTCCTCTGAGTTGTGTACAACTGTTGGATTCACTTTGACTCAAAGCACAGAGGTAGCATTAACCCAAGATTTTCAAAAGTAACTAGTGATTCTGAGTGCCTCTGGTTTTGGATGCCCAACCTGCAATGCCTTTGACAGGCCTGATTTTTAAACATTTCTTAGCACTAACTGTGAAAAATGTCTCAAACTGGGCATCCAGAATGCAGAGTACCCAGAAATAACCAGTTACTTTTGAAAATCTTGGTCTTATAGGTATATATTTTTTCTGGAAACACTTTCAGCCCTGTATGCATCAAAATAGAACAGCATCTCACTGGGAGAAAGGGTTGCATCACACTGCTGCTCTTGCAATGGAGTCGTGATGGATCTATTTGCATGACTCGATTTCTAAAAATTACCACCTATATTTGTTTGTTTCTTTGGTTTTTTTTCAGGGAAGAATGTACCCCTCTATTAATGTATTTGAGAGCAGGACTCAGGAGATGCCCAATCATAATGACTTGGAATTACACAATATTGTACTGCACTGTACTCACGGACTTCAAAGATTGTATGAACATGGATAATATAATAAGAAGATTAAGAATAAGGGTTCTTCTTGCATCATGCAAATTTGCATTATATTCACAAGGCAGTTCTTTCTCAGACAGTGCAATATGATTTGCTTTCAATTACACAGTATTACCAAACTTTGGGTCCTCAACTGTGTAAATCAGCAAAATTCCATTGCCTTTAATGCAGATATGCTGATTTACACCAGCTGAACATCTGGCCCTGTGTTTTATATTTTTTTGAGATATATAGTCATAGGCTAAGTAAAACTGCAAAAGGGATTGGAACAGCTATTGTAGTTTTGCTCAGTGTTCTCAGGTTGAGTTGTCTGAAGTGATCTGAATCTCTTACACAATGTGCATTATCCCTTGTGTCTATATAGTTCTTTTCGAGAGAACAAGGTTTATATGTTGGAAGATGATGAAGTGCGGCAGAGGTCAAATGTACATACTGTATAGCAAATAGCAGGAGTAATTTGTGCACCTGTATTTTTGAGGAAAAAAATCTGAGTTACAGTAAAGTGCTTTCTAAAGCTGTGAATGTCTCATTTTTTGTTGATTTAAGATTTCTTTTGGCCTGAACAATTTAAGATTTGTAGCTTAGGCTGAAAAAGTGGCTTTGAGTATTTTTTTTTTAGTTTGTGAATATTAAAAAGAAAATTTGCATGATTTCAGTGCTCATTTCACTTTTAGAGCATGGATTGCATGTTTTGTTGTGTACAGGGAACACAAAAGCCATATAAATTAACTGAGTTGGGCCTTATAATATGCATATTTATACCTTTAACATGATAATGAAGCAAAGTTCTAACATCTACATATACTTGGATGTACTTATACATAAGCATTTTTAGGTGCTCAACAGTTATGATGAATTTTTATGGTTTTTTAAAGAGAAACATTTACATGCCTTATAGTAAACACACTGGGTCAACATGAAATCAATGAGGTTGCTGAGAGTGTAAGACTAGTCAGAATGTGGCCCATACTGAATAACTTTAATAATACTTGCATTGTACATCCCAAAAAATATGAAATAATGTAAAAAAGATACAAGTCAATTAGTTCTGTAGTTCCTAATATCCTATAAATTTGGATAAGAAAACAATCCTGGGATAAAGTTGGATATGTGAGCTCTATATATATATTATGGGTATAATATAGTTCATAGAACACTATTTACTTAACCCATTGTAGCTGACATCAACATGAATCCACTTTAATTTTATAAATGTAAGCACTTGGCATTAAACAAGTTTTGCTATGGATTATGAAACCACAATATTATGAACTTATTATAAAGAGTATCATATCAAAGAACCTTCTAATAAAAATAAATGTTTTATCTTCAAAGATGATTTGTACATCTTTTTAAAGAAATAATAATATTCAGATGTGACACTACACTCATGGCTCTTACTCTAAATTAGAGTCTATTTACTTACATATGTTGACATTGAAGCATGAAGGGATTTCTGTAGCATGAAAGATAAACAACAAAATCACAGAAAAACCTCTACTCTTCTGATCCAGCTGTATTTTAATTTTATGTTGGTATTCTTGAATTTCAGCATATTTAGATTCCCCCCTTCCCCCGCTCCATGCAAGGATGACTTTTCCAACATTATGTTTTTAAATCTGACAAGGTCATACAAGCTAAAAAAAAAAAAAGAGAAGGGTCATCAAAAGGGGAAAAATAACAGAACTACGGTGAAATGGCTCTCTGTTGGCCTTTGTATCGATTCAGAGTGTGTCAAAAGGGTCTTTTGTCGTGCCCCTACCACAGCATACTAATTTGCTAGATCAAGTCTGTCAGAATATCGACTGGAAGTAAAGAACTACAGTGGCAGCTTTTGTGTTTCATACAGCAGGGAGCCTGTGTGTGAAACAGGATTATCAGGGGGTCATGAAGAGAGTCAAGGGATGTCCATCACTTCCCTTCTGGTAATGTAATGGGGCGGGTGCCTGGATGGGATTAAGATGTAGGACACAGGAGGCATAGCGGTGAACAAATCAGAAACACACACATGCAAATAAGGTTGGCTGCTGTTAACCACATATTTTTAATGAAAAATCCAGTGACAGACCAAACAAATATCTAAATAGCTGCATTCAGATTGAACAGATTGTTTGATATTTAATGTGTTTTGTGCATGTGCGTGTGAGTGTGTGTGTGTGCGTGTGAAGAAAAGGTACAACACATACATAAAAAGGTTTAGCCCCTACATTTTTGATCTAACATTCCAATCTACAAGTGTTTCTTCTACTTGTTTTTCATGTTGAAAATGACATTGCTTATGATTACAGCAAACAGCTATGGCATATATAAAAAGAAAGAAAATGATGCTTTGTACTGTGACTATACACGTAAGACACATTCTTATAGGATGCTCATCGCTCAGCTATGGGCTTAGCCTTGACTTAGATGCCATTGTCATTCTAATGTGCCATGAACAAAATATCTTCCCGATAACTGAGAAAAAAAAGTATTTGTGTGATTGAACAATGCATAGCTTGATAAGTGCCTCTTTTTAAAATTGTGGCAGGGAGCGTTTGCATTCTGAGGATGCAGACAGTTTGCCGCTAACGTGCATGAGAGGAATGAGGTTCTTTTGTAACACACACTGTGACATGATTTGCAATTCTTGTCATCTTTACAATCTAATTTTTTCAGCACCATTCTTAATCTTTAACTTATATCCTTTGTTTCTGAAAATACAATCCGAAGCAGGAAAACAAAAGAAGATGCCAAAACTATGGGTTTTAAAAGCACGGGAGTAGAGGCTATTGTAGTCCCTCAAGACCAAGGGTTTGATCCAAAGTTCACTAGAATCACTGAAAAGAATCCCAGGGGCTTTGGATCAGACTCCAAGTTCATAAGCACCAGCAATATCTATTTGTATCCTGCTGACTAACGGAAATGAAGTTGTTTCTGAAAAAGGAAAATTGAATCTTGTTACAACCCAAAGCTGTTTCTTGTTCTCTTTCAAATATTTGTTCATGGACAGGCTCAATCAGAGCTCAGACACTGACAGAAGCTGGCTGCATTGTTTTGGCTGTTTTTTATAGTAATATTTTTTTGTTATTTTTTACTCTGAATATTCTTATTATATAATAGGTGAAATCCTGTTGCCATTGAAGTCAAGAGGAAAATTATTGTTGACTTCACTGGGGATGGGATTTCACCATATATTATGGAAGAGCCCATTCTGGGTTGGGATCCCTTGTCCTAGGTACTGTACAATCACATATGATTACTGCTCCAAAGAACTCTGTCAAAAATTCAGTAAGGACAGCTTTGCCTAGAGCTGGTTGAGTATTACAAAAAAAAAAAAAAAAGATTTGTGGATATTTGTGTAACTAGACTCAATGCTTTTATTTCACTATTATTTGTTAGTGGTGAGCATTCAGCAGGCCACTGAGATTCAGGGAGAAGTTAATGAATTCCTGAAGCGTCGTGAGTTTTAGTACAAAGAATTATTTGCCCAAAAATTCATACCTAGTGAGCCTGTATTTATTCATTCTGTGCTTGTGATATGTGGTCTTTGGTGCATGATACTTGTGACAATGTCTGCTTGTGGATGGAAGCTTAGAGGGTATGCACTGTCAAAAATCAAATAATTCCTGTCTTTTTGTGAGTACGTGACACATAGGTTGCATGTGTAACCACCCTAACTGATGCACAAGAAAGATTTGGGGGTATTAATTTCCTAGAGTTTTTTATGCTTACCTGTAGGCAAGAGGGCAGGCCCCCAGAAGAACAAAGTGTAGCTGTTGACTCTTTTCTCTGAAAAAGGAACTTCTCCCATTTATTTATATAATGCTTAGACCATCTGAACAATACCGTCGTTCTATAAATAACTGAATGAACAATCAATATAAGGGGTAAAACAAGTATTTAAAAATGACACTGGCAATTTTTTGTAAGATGCCATAAGATTGCATACTTTTTTTTTAATAGATGGAGTTATCTGAAATATTAAGAGTTTTTGTGGGCTCTGTTCAAAGTGAGAATGAGGTCACTATAAGAGGCTGATAAAGAAATTCATTGTATTTTATTGCCCCAGTCACATGATCTGGGAAAGGAAGAAAAGGTCAAGACCCCTTGTCACATGACAAGAGTCAATACCGACTGACTCCAGAGTTATAAAAGGTCTCTGGCAGAATGCCATTGCCCACCTGGTACATCTGAAAATGGAAGGGATTGGTAAGTGAATTTGAGATGGTAGCCTTTAGAAAAATTTGGGAATGGGACCTGGGAGTGGACAACTAGCAGCTGGAGGAAGAGGGTCATTCCTGAAAGTCAGAAGAGTTTCATCATCTAGAACAGAGGGGTAGAGCTGGGGCAGCTGGGAGAGGTTTCCAGGTCGGAGGTGGGGTCTGGCATGTCACTAAATGGGGGAGGCCATGGGTGTGTTCTGTCAAAGTGAGGCCTGCAGAGCGAGGAGCCTGTGTAGTCAAATATCCACTATGTGTTTAGGAACACCACTAAGAGATCTTAAATCTATCCTACACTGTTTTAGAGAAATTCAAGGTGGATTTGATTCCAGGAAATGGGAAAGCAGTTGTGAGTTGTCTCATTGTGGAAAATCAGGATTTTTTTCTACTACTTTTTCCACATATTAAAAAAAGGAACCTGCCTTGGTCAAAATAGTGAAATAAACATTAGTAAGAAGGGTCATTATGTCCAATAGAATTTTGAATCAGCTAGTTGTAATAATGATGACAAAACAAATAATAAATATCTCAAAGGACTGATTATTAGCTCATACAAAACCTTTGATAAATAGGGGATAAATAAGGATCATTACACACACACACACACACACACACACACACACACACACGCACACAGAGCAACCTCTAGAATGGAATGAAGCAGTTGTTTGAGTTGTCTAACAACACTCAGCAACCCTTTGCAATAATAGAAAGAGAATAATTTATATTTAGTTGAAAGCACACAGGACTCCAGGTCAGTTTAGCCAGCTAAGTAGAATTACTTTCAGACTTAAAATTAGGTGCACTAGTGTTTATGCAGTAAAATGGAAATGTACTACACCTCTGATGTTACATCATACCACCTCCAGTCAATAGGGGTCAGACAAATGTCTCATATCTTTTTGATCTTCTTTAAATCCACTTGGGTTTATATTTTTCCTATTACCAGTATTCATAGCCCAGAAAGAATTTACAGTGTCCAGTCTTACTGTTAAGTAAAATTTCAGTTGTCACAGTTAAGATGTCTAACCATTAGGCTTGGAATGTTTATCGGTAGAATTCAAATCTGGAGTCATTTTTGACCATAATATATATTTCCAACTGTGGTGTTAATTGTTTGTTGTCATCTTTCCTAGGTTTCATAAAACTTGTTTGATTGGGAACTTGCTGCAAAAAATTCCATAGCAAGTGAGTAGGTTATTGGACTTTTTGCATAAATTTCACATTTAGCATCATGGTTTGTAAGTAGGCACTATTTCTTTGTGCAATTTTTGTATCTCAATATGGCAAGTAATAATTCTGTGAATTGTACAATACCATTTTCCACAATGAGACAACTCACAACTGCTTTCCCATTTCCTAGAGTCAAATCCACCTTGAATTTTGCTTCTTGCTTGCATATATATACCTGCCCCTGGAAATTTCCACTACATGCATCTGACGAAGTGGGTATTCACCCACAAAAGCTCATGCTCCAAAATGTCTGTTAGTCTATAAGTTGCCACAGGATTCTTTGCTGCTTCTGTGGAAAATAGTGTCAATACTCAGTGCCATTGCACTGCATTCATACCCATGGAAACAGGGGGCTGTATTTTATTGTTTCACGAATCTGAAAAATTCCCGCATCTCCCTCCACCTCATTTTATGCAATCCATTTTCATTATAAATGTACAACAAGCACAGCATAATTCATCATCTTATTAAAAGGAAGTGTAATGTTCCTAAATGTATATTACACAGTTTCTAACAGACATCAAAACTTCAGGTAGAGCACAGTCCACCACACCACATTAATGGCGCTGACCATTAAAGTCCATTTCAAGGCCTTCCTCAGCAACATAGCCCCACTTTGAGCTCTGTAACTGGCTTTTTAAACTCAGCAGACAGCTGCTTCACCTCTTCCCTCCACCTTGAGGGCAACTTTTCCCTGTTTGCCATGCAGATATTATGCAGAACACAACAGGCAGCTATATCCACTGGGATATTTTTCTCACTGAGATCCAATTGTGACAGATTGGGTCACAGAAACCCCTTTGGGACTGCCACCTGATGTGCTGAGATTACCTCTAATCCCGTTTTCCCTGGTATCTTGGGACTTCAGTGCCCTGCTTGGTTGTGCCAGACATGCTATCCTGCTACAAACACAGACCCAGGTCTGAACTACATCTCCCAAAAGCTGCAGGCTTAACTGAAAACAGCTTAAGAAGTGCTCCTGTCTCCAACACCCAGATACCCAGCTCCCAATGGGATCCAACCCCCAAATGAATCCGTTTTACTCTATATAAAGCTTATACAGGGTAAACTCATAAAATGTTCGCCCTCTATAACACTGATAGAGAGATATGCACAGCTGTTTGTTCCCCCAGGTATTAATACTTGCTCTTGGTTAATTAATAAGTAAAAAGTGATTTTATTAAATATAAAAAGTAGGATTTAAGTGGTTCCAAGTAATAACAGACAGAACAAAATAAATTACCAAGCAAAATAAAACAGAAACACACAAGTCTAAGCCTAATACAATAAACTTCTATGACAGACTAGACTCCTTCCTAGTCTGGGTCCAGCAATCACTCACACCCCTGTAGTTACTGTCCTTTGTTCCAGTTTCTTTCAGGCATCTCTTTGGGGTGGAGAGGCTATCTCTTGAGCCAGATGAATACAAAATGGAGGGGTTTCCAGGGGCTTACATAGTTTTTCTCTTGTGGGTGGAACCCCCTTTTCTCCTGTGTAAAATCCTCTCCACAAGATGGAGTTTTGCAGTCACATGACAAGTCACATACTCATGCATGACTCAGTTCTTTACAGGGCGATGCCATTGTTTACATGTTAGTTTGAACATTCCCAGGAAATCTCAGATGTGGATTGGTGTCTCTCAAGGTCCATTGTTAGCTAAGTACTCCCAATTACCTGAATAACCTCTTCACGGTATGTTGACCAAATCTACCTTATGTGCTTCCTACAGCAAATACTTTAAATACGAGCATAGAGCCAATGCTCATAACTTCAGATATAAAAATGATACATGCATACGAATGGGATGACTACATTCAGTAGAACATAACCTTTGCAGAGATATGTTACAGGGCATATCTAGCATAAAACATATTCCAGTTATGTCATATTTACACTCATAAGCATACTTCTATAAAGCATTATGGGGTGCAACGTCACATCAGTCTTGTGAATAAACACAGCCAGGATTCCTTCAATCTACCAAAACTACATTCAATTGTCATTCTGCCCCTGCTGAGCCAGTAGTTGAATCTTTTCTTGGTGCTGTCAAGGTGGCCATTGTACAGCTTCATGAGCCAGTGGAGCAAGGGTAAGCTGGGTCCCCCGGGATCACTACTGGCATTTCAACATTCCCAGTAGTAATCCGTCATTTGGAAATTCATGTTCCAACTCGCAGCTTTCTGAACAGTCCTCTGTTTTTAAAGATACAAGAGTCATGCACATTCTGTGACCAGCCCCCATTGATACTGGTGAAGCATCCCAGGTGATCCACCAATGCTTTCATAACCATAGAAAAGTACTCCTTTCTGTTGATGTATTTTGGGAAGGATGGGCTGTTGCCAAAATAGGGGTGTGCATGCTGTCTATTACCCATCCTCAGTTCAGGAAGCCAGTTGCTGAAAATCCATCCACTGTGTCCTGAGCATTGCCAAGAGTTCTGCAGAGCAGGAGATGGGCCCTACACACTTGCATGACAACAGCCCCCACTGTGGACTTTTCAACTCCAAAATGATTTCTCCCTGGCTGATAGCAATCCAGCATTGCAAGCTTCCACAGTCCAATTGCCACCCGCTTCTCAACTGTCAGTCCAGCTCTCATTCTGATACCCATGCTAAAAATTGCAGTGTAGATGCTCCCATATGGACTGGAGCTCGGGCTCTGAGGCCCACCCTTCTCCCCAGGCTTCAAAGCCCAAGCTCCAGCTTGTGCAGGAACATCTGCACTGCTATTTTAGTGCCGTAGCACAAGACCCACAAGCCTGAGTCTGTAGCTCTGAGACTCATTGCTCTGGCTTATTGATTGATTGATTGATTGCAGTGACTTGCTCAGGGACACACAGGAAGACTGTGATGGTGCAGAGAATTTCCTCTTCAGTTCAACATCTCCAATCTGCTGAGAGTGATGAACTTTACTTTGTTATTCAGATTTTTTGTTTTGCTTTTTATGATGTTTTAGTTGTATGCTAGCTAGTGCTATTTGCCTTTACAGCTCAGGAGGCTCCCTTAACTGAGCTCCCTCCCTGTCTTACATCAGAGAGGTGGGAAGGAACTGTCCATTGTAGATATCTCTCCCAGTGACTGTTAATTTTCTGATCCCCTCACTATAATCCTGAGACTTCTTGTTCAGCTATACAGTATGTGCCTAACCCATTTCTATTTCTGGCTCTGATCATGAGTTTCAAAGTTCTTTAAACAAGTTAATGGTGATTTTGGGGGGTTCTCCATTTATGACTCAACCAGCAGCCCCAATTGATACATATTTGTACTTTTCACTGTATTTTATAATTACTAAATTTTAAAAAATCTGGAGTTAAACATTATCATTAATTATAATGACAACCAATTTCTCAGATGTATTCCATATCTTCTTTAAACATGAAACTGAATTCTTCCTAAGATGATAGTATTTATCCAGTCGTCTGTTTGTATGCTTTTATGTCAGGCCTACAAGTTAATTGAGTCAATTTTTAAATCCATCACCTCGACATTTCCCACTCCCATCTTTTTCACTGAGGCTAGAATGGCTCAAAGAGGCTAGAATGGTTCCCCCAACCCCCCCCCCCCATCTGATTTCTTCTTCCTCTGCATCTCATTGAAGTAGATAACAAGGAAAGAGCTGTCAAATTACATTTCTTTTGCATCACATCTCTTGCTTCACCTGCCTGGATGACCATAATAACTGCATTATAAAAGTACCCTTAGTACATTTGGACTCAGACAACTGATGAAGGCTTATATTAACTTTCTACTGCAGTGCAGTCATTGTCATGTGCAATAACAATATGGCAGATGAGCTGCATTAAAACAAAACAAATGACAAAGGCATCAAAGAAGAGCATCTTTCTTGGCCAGAAGTCTCCTCTCCACTATTTTTACTAAAGCTGTGTATATATGGGTAAATCTCCCGTGGTATTGCCCTCACTTATGGAATTAGATTTAATCTTTGACAGAAAGACATAAAACAATTTCCTAAAGTTAGGAGCATCAGCAACAATTTGTATTAACTCAGTGTTAACCCATCTCCAATCCCACATTTAACCATACTGCATTATAGATAATAGGTGTAGAACCAAACTAGAACGACAGCTTTGATTTCCCAGCAACCAGTTCCCCAGATTGAGAAAGTTCTGATTCAGGTTCTAATGTAAAAGTAATTAACCTGACCTGACACTCTGCATCCAAACAACTCAAGGATGAGGATTTTGGTAGAAGGAATGAAGAGGCAGGGATGGATTTTGGAAATGTAGGGAAGCAACAGCTGGATTTATCAACAGCCCACTATCAACAGTAACAGAGAAGAATTGAAGCCAGTGCTGAGGTTACAAGCCTGGAAAATGGGGAAGATGTCATTATTATCTGATGTGATGGAGAAAGAAAGGCAGATGTGTTCACTTTTAAGAGCGTATTTACTAGAAATAGAGTCAGAAAGGGAATTATTTAGACACGCTGTTGTTTTCACATGGTCTGAAATGTTCCATGACATGTGAACTTGCTGAACAAAATGAATGCATTTTTTTTCTTTTAAGGAAAGCTAAGGGACATAGTATACTAACTTGAATATACCATGGGTAGTATTACTTCTTCTGATGGTCAAAAGCTCGTGTAGCAGTAGGGTCCCTTTGCACTCCAAAGTAGATACCAAATTGCTGCAAGATTGTGGGATTTAAATTCTGTGACATTCAACTCAATCAAAAGGGTCAAATGAATTTTGTAACTTCCCTCAAGTAAAGCCATACCTGGGAATGCCCCAAAATACACCTAGTTAAAGAGGTTGTGTGTGCTACATGAACGTAAAATGAGTAATAATAATCAAGCAATAAGCAATAGCCGCAAATATTATTGCACAAAACTGCCTTCATCACCACCCCTTTAATGTATTTCAACCATAATAATGTTTTTCTTTGTAAAGGACATTAAAGGACTGGTGAAACCCTTAGTACAATCTTTTTCTTTCTATGCTAAGAAAACAATTGCATCAAAATGGTCAGTGAATAATATGGACCTTGGCTAAGAAATGGTTCCTGGGTTATTTTAGGGATAAAAAAACCTGTTTTCCTGAAAATTATGTCTCCACTTGATATATTTATCAGACTGAGAAGCTGAGAGAATCTCATACAGTGGTTTGACCAAAATGGGATGCTGCCTGCATCCCTCAACACTTCTGGACACAGGGCCGGCGCTTGCATTTAGGTGGCTTAGGCAATCGCCTAGGGCGCCAGCATTATTAGGGGGTGGCATTTTGCCGAAGGGGATGGCAGGCGGCTCCAGTGGAGCTGCCGCAGTGGTGCCAGTGGAGGATCCGCTGGTCCGCGGCTTTGGTGGAGCTGCCGCAGTCGTGCCTGTGGACGGTCAGTTGCTCGCGTGACTGCGGTGGACCTCCAGCAGGCACGACTGAGGCAGCTCCACCAGAGCCGCGGGAGCAGCCGACCGTCCACAGGCACGACTGCGGAGCTGGGGGACCAGCACGCGGGGTGGCGAAATGGCCATGCGCCTAGGGCTCTCAAACCCCTAGCACCGGTCCTGTCTGGACAGCAATGATATGCATATCTCATTGAAGTCAATGGTGTTTCTCAAGTAACGAGAGACAGAATTTGACCCAGTAGGTGTAACCTAGGAACTCTTAACAGCAGACAGAATATTAAATATCATGAATCAAAGGAATATGCCTCTGTAAACTGAGAGAATGCAAGCACCAAGAAATGGAGAAACAAGTATTTGAAAAAGAATATTAAAGACAAATAATCAGTAGCCATGAACCATGGAATATGTATCTCTCTAAGAATCTCACCCACCACGGGGGTAATGACAAGTCAGAGTATTGCTGTGTTCTCATTTATTCATACAGTTAAAAACAATTACACAACAACAAAAGCTTCATGGATCCAATTCATTAAAAAAAATGGATTTTGAATGATGAATAATGTACCTTGAAACACAGTTTTTTTTTAAAGAAGTTCATAAATGTTTCACATTCAATCCAGGTTGTGGGGGTTTTGTTTGTTTATTTGTTTGTTTGTTTTTTAAAAAAATATTCTAAAGCTTTGATAAAAACCCAACACATTTCTGGGGCTGCAAAATTTCCAGTGTATGGTTTCTTAGTGAGACCATGAGATATATACTATATATATGTACATCGGAATTTTTGCAGAGAAATGTTAAAAATACACATTTTTATCCATCAAAGAAATTCAGCCTTCCACAAGTATAACTGAACAGATACATTCTAAACTTCTTACAGCAACAAGAATTGTAATCCCTAGAGTCTCACACTTCTCTTTTCAGAGTGGATTCAGATCATAGATGACTTTACGGTAGAGAACTGCAGTATACTGTGTGCAATTGAAAGTGAAAAAAACAGCATAGATTTCTCCATTGTAATTTCAGAGTTTGACTCTGTAGAAAAAGGCAGTGGGGCAGAAAGTGAAAATAAAGTTGTTAATATTAATATATTAGCATGTATGTTGGAAATGTCTTAAAAATCTCCAAGGGTAAAAGCAATTCAGTCTTCCTATATTTTTACATGTGTTATGAATTATTTCGGTTGTGGGATGTCCTTTACAGCCTTCTAAGTCATGTGGTAAATACAGTGTATGGAAATGAGGTGAAGGTGTTGACAAACTCACAAAAACTGAAAAATTTAAATGTGAAGGGATTGATCCATCTACGGACCTGATTGTCTTCTCTCACACTTTAAAAATGGGTAAGTTCATTTATTTTAGTGCAGTTACTCCTGACTTAAATACAGATGAGAAGAATGAGGTTCTGTTTATTGATAGGTTTCAAACCAGGGTGAGTTTCAACTGTGAAAATCACAGTTTGCTCCAGTGCAGGACATCTATACTAAGGAAGTCTACACTACAAAATGAAGTCAACTGAAGTGATGTTGATGTACAGCACTGCAATAATTAAATTGCTTTTGCATGCCAACACTATGCTCCTTGTGTCAGCGGTGTGTGTCCTCACCAGAAGCACTTTTACCGATTTAACTGTCAGTGTGGAGCAATGTGGGATGGCTTCTGAAAGGCAGCAACAGTTGATGTAAGCAACACAGTGCCTGCATCGACACTACAATGCATCGACCTAACTACATCGGCCAAGCACTGTGGCTCTCATGCAGGTGGAGTTATTAAGTCGGTGTAGTGGGCAAGTTACATCGCTGGGAGCTACATTTTAGTGTAGCCGACAGACTTAGGTCGATGTAAACTGCCTGACTCTGTAGTGTAGACAAGAGCTAGGAGTTTGCATCAGTACACCCGCACCCCCATAGCCTTTAGGTTTATGTATAGCAATTATCACTATCTAATCATTCAGGGCTGGATTCACCACTGTTTTGCCCCCCATGTAAAATGAGTGCAAGTAAGTGTAAATTACTGCCAATGTAAATCTGGCAGTATTTGGTGCCACTATGCACAGATTTAAAGGTGCAAGACAGTGAAGAATCAGGCTGGGCAATTTCTCTAGGCCTGAAGCACCATCTTAACTTGACCTACTCTGCCTAGGGGTCTAAACACGGTATGCTTCCCACAGCCATCCATGCAATTCAATTGACTTTGATGGGGCTACTCATGAAAAAAGGGTGATGGGTTTGGTTCATTATAAATAGATACATGCCTGAGTGTAAAGTTCAAATCCAGACTTTCCCAAATTGTAAGCACTGAGACCCAAGTTTGGTTCACCCCCTACAGAGTATCAGAGGGGTAGCCGTGTTAGTCTGGATCTGTAAAAAGCAACAGAGTCCTGTGGCACCTTATAGACTAACAGACATATTGAAGCATAAGCTTCCACGAAAGCTTATGCTCCAATATGTCTGTTAGTCTATAAGGTGCCACAGGATTCTTTGTTCCTCTATAGAGGCCACTCAGTTTGGAATTGTAGGATCGATGGGGGTTTGGTTTGGGCCTGTCCATAGCTATAAAGCATTCAGAATGGTTTAGCGAGTCAAAGCCTGAATATTCCAGACCTTTTTTTAAAGAGCTGTTGTCTTGTGCAATATTATAATGGTTGCCAACCATTGGTACATATATTAGTACTGGTACTTGAGGCTTTTGTGACCAGTTATGTAGGTTCACCCTCTCTGCCTTAAAAATAAGTGTCTCTCTTGGACTTCAGTGCACCACCATTGCCTGCCTCCCATTCAGTTATGTTCACTCTAACCCTGCAGTGGGGCAAAGTGCAGATGCAAGTACAGCAGGCATCCTGAGAAAGTTTCCTCTTACTTCTTTTTACTAATAAGTACATGGAGCATTATTCCATGTACTCATTGTCATTTGTTATTTGTATTACAGTTGCACTGAGAGACCCCCACAAAGACTGCCAGTGGGACTCATAGTGCTAGGCACTTTACAAACTCATAGTAAGAGACAGACTTTGCTCTAAAAAACTTACAATTTAAAAAGACAAGACAGGCAAAAAGTGGGAAAGGAAACAGAAGCATTGAGACTTGCCAACGGCCAAACAATAGATCAGATCTAGGACTAGGACCCAGGTCTTCTGGTTGCTGGGGTAATACCCTAGCTACTAGACTGTATTGCATTTCTGCTTGCAGCAAGAAATGCTGCTTAATGTTACCTAATGGTAAAACATTAAAAAGAGCCTTTTAAAGGCACCCTTTTATGATCAGTGCAAACAGGTGCATTCTAGTCAGCCTGAGTGTATTTAGTAATCATAGAGCATTGTGTGTTTGATCTTTATTCTTTCAGTTCCAAAACTGCTCCTGTTGAAGTCAGTCACTTGTTTTTAGTGTTGTCTTTATGCTATGACTTTTAGCTATGGTACAGAACACGGATTTATAGTTATTTTGTTGCATCGAGGGCTTATGTTAACAATATACAATACAAATACTTATTTTAAAACAGCAAGACAGATCCTCAGCTAGAGTAAAACAGGGCATTTCAACTGACTTCAGTGGAGCTATGCCAATTTATACTAGCCAAGGATACCATCCCTATTATTTTAATATTACTGTACTTAGTCATTTTATGTTTTAATAATTTCCATGAGGTCTAGGAGCCTCATCCTGTAAGTTGCTGAGCATCTCTTTAGAAGTGTTCACTATCCTTGATGCCCATTGAATTCAATGAGAGTTGAGGATGTTTAAGGACTTATCCAGAGGTACTCAGCACCTTCCAGGATCTGTCCATGTATGCTTGTATGAATAGTGCCCATATTTGTAAAAATCAGGGGCTTCAGTTGGTTCACTTCCATAATGGATGTAGTAGATCATCATCATTAGCACCTTTATTATTAAATATTATTATTATTTAGTATTTATTACTGTAGCACTTCAGGCTCCTACTCATGGATCAGAACCCCACTGTGCTAGGCATGGCAGTTATGTCCTGCTGGCAGGTATATAAAAAATTCCTAGGGATGAGTATATTGCAATCTGAAAATTGTTTGTATTTTCTGCCAGTATAAGAATGGTTATATCCTCCTTCAGGTGTGTCTTTCTCTAGATATGTGGGGAGAATCACACTTTAACTAAAGTCTTGGGCTATTTTGATATGTTGGCAACTGAAGTTAATGATTCATCTCATGTATCATAATGTGGTCTTTTTGTTCATTCATTTTCCTTTATGAAGAAATGTCTTCAAATATCTCAGAAAATTAGTCCCATTTAGGTGTTAACCATTATGTTATTCCAAACAGTCCTCTTGAGGGTTTAGAGATTTATTCTGGTGGGTTTACCATTCTTCAATATGTTCATAACTAATTGTTTTACATGGGCAATTCATCTTACAAATCAAGAAAATGTAATATAGGGCTTGTTTCAAGAGGAATAATAAAACTGGATTCTCCCCCCCTCCCCCCTCCCCAAATATCTGGATAAAAAAAAGTGATGATTAAAGCCAAATTGTTTTAAAATCTCTGACTCGCTATAGTTTTTCTCTTGCGAGTGTTTTTCTTCCAGCCCTCTTTCCTTCCATTCTTTCTAATAATTGAAAATCTTTTAGTCTTTATCATAAGGGGTCTCTTTTTCCATCAGTGTGCACAAATAGCTCTCATTAAAACTAATCTTAATGGGAATTATGCACACATATAAATGGGAGATGACACCTTTATGTTTTCTCTGGCATGCAGAAAGAGAAGACAGAATGAAACATATTTTGCAACAGCAATAAGCCTCAACTGTATATTGAACCTGTGATTCAGAACCATCCTACAGTTCTCACTGAGTTAAAACCCCCACTGTTAATGATCGTGTGCCCCAACTAAAGACCTCAGGGTTGAAGCCAGGATGAACGTAGGCAAAAATGACAGATTAAGGCAAGCAGATAGTTTTTGCAAACCTTCATTCTTGACTATTCATAACTCCAAATCCATGAAGAAAGTGATTCAATTTCATCTCCCACATTAGTGGTCCTTTGCAAAACGTGGATAATACCATAAGACATCTCACCTCCATTTCACATCCTGTCTTGCAGATGTAATGAACCACTTCACCTCCCAACTTTATTCAAGTTTTCAGAGGCAGATTATTCCTCCATCTTCTTGCCTATATGTCTTTAGGACTCAGCCTGCACTACACAATGGAATATGCAGATGGGAGAGACTGTTGCTGAGCTGCACATACATGCTCGGCTGAGAGAAGGCAGCAAAATATGGTGAATTAAAATATGCCCTGTGGTATAAATGATTAGCCACCATCCAAGCCAGCAAAACTTTTCCTGTGGCTATAGAGTGACCAGATGTGTGTGTCTGTGTGTTAGGGGGCATATTCTGAAGCAATAATGCTGGTTTTTGAACTACAGTTTGGTAATAAGGCCAGCAGCCATTTCCCAGGAATACTGTTCCTACCAAGTGCTTCAATTACTATCACTTTCATCTTTAACTCAATGCTGTATTTACAATTTCTGCTGTGGTTATTTTCTGAAAATAACCTCTGCTGTGTTTTTAGCTCAATATTCTGTTGTGTTTCTAAACTCTGGAATTAATTTTTGAAAGACAATAGAAGGACCTATTTTATTCAAGAATGACTGTGAACTTTATACAGGCCTGCTTCCCTTATTCACTACTCTGGCTTTATGGCACTGGATTACACCATAGTGAAACCAGTGTTATGGAGGGAGGGAATCAGGCCCAAATGTTTAGCGGGTCTCCTTCCCATTCTAGAAGTTGTTATAGTTACAGTTTTCCCAGACCACCATTAAGCAAGGTGATTTTGTAGGTGTCTATAATTTTATGGATTTCATGGTCTCAATCTTTCACTTCCATGTTCTGCCTAATATTGTTCATTTCACTTTATTTCTACCTGAACAATAATTCAGGCAGCGAGATACAGAAGAGCCCAACTATGCTTTCATTTTCTGATTTTGAATTCTTTCAACATGTTATGTGCAGTGTCAACTTGAGAGATCCAAATACTTCCATTTTTTCTTCATTCAGCCTCCCATCTTTTCCTGTTTACAGCTAGCTGAGCAGTGCTCAGTATTGCTGGTTCTAAGATCCAAGCAGCTCCACATTTATTTGTTTCATGCCCTAGTTGATTGCTGTCTTCCAGTTGCTGATAATAAGACTGCTGTATATTCCTCACCTCTTTATTTCAGCCCAGTGAGGATTTCTCTTTTGAGCCTGGATCCAAGGGTGTCATCAGAGATCGGACTAAAATAAAACCTTGACTCCAAACAACCCTGACAATTGGATTCAAATTTAAATTCAAGCTTTCAGACCCATTTTTTGGTGAGACAATAAGAACCACAGACAGACTTGAGTCACAGTATTGTTTTCCTCTCTTCCAGTAATGCCTTCCAAAGATTTAGAAATACCTATATTTCCTGGATCAGTTATCCTGGGTCAGCCAAAACAATCACCAAACTCCCTTGCTAAAATTCCTGGTCATTATGGTATAGTCCTCACTTTAAAAAAATGGTACAATAATCCACAAAATCCTTATTGATACAGCTGTGCATACACAAACAATCATATTATATGTCTCTTTTATTCTGTTTACATATTTATTTCAAGCAAGAGTTGTCCTTACGCTATCTGAAAGCCATATATGGCAAAGGTCTGTTAGTTCTCCTTACTGCTTTCCCACTCCAATACTGCCTATGTAATATCTTAGACTGGACTTAACAGGAATGAGCTGTGTAGGAACATGACGATGACTTTGCCATCAGTAGTTCCCTGCCGAGCACCAAGATACTGATGTATTCCAAATCAGTTCCTACACAGATACAGTTCAGTGAAGCTATTTAGAAAGTGAGACTTCTGTAAAGGGAAAGGGAGATTCAGAGAAAAGAGTAGCAGCAGAAGTGAAGAACAGAAAGCAAGAAAAAATCAGATGTCCTAGAGATTAAACCAATACAAAACAAAAAGAAAGAAAGAAAGAAAGAAAGAAAGAAAGAAAGAAGGACAATGAGCTCATAAGAGAAATTCATAATGTTTTGGGAGATAAATTCAGGATGGTTAAAATAATGTGATTTATTTGGTACTTTCCTTCTGGAAAGATTCTAAAGTTCTGTAGTATTAAATCTAATCTCTCTGACCATCTCTCTGAAACTTCACCCACCAGTGTCAAGCTAGTGGTCACCACTGCCAATGGCAGAACCATTCATCAGACATTAAAGTTTTATATTACATAGAGATTTGTTTGTTAGTATTCAATATCTTTTCCTCAAAGTTCTAGATACAAGGCCCTACATGTGACATGGAAAATCCCTGAATAAATATCTAGGCGCATGAAAATAATAAGAAATAAAGGAAAAGAAAAATGGTTATTAATTAATCAATCAGTAGTAAACTGATCAATATTTGTGTTTTCATGTTTCTAATTTCTATTTCAGTACACTGTAACACTGCAAGAAAATTCTGTTCGTAGGTATTCAATTAGCACAACTCAGCTGAAATAAATGGGCAGCTGATCTGCATTCTCTGACAATCTAGCCTTCACAATCTGACAGGTTTTGCCATCTGTTTTCTAAGATGATCCAAATTGCTTGGACTCCTCCATGCAGGTGAACATGTTATGCCATCCCAATGGCTGAGGTAGCTGGAATGACAATCTTAATGGCATGGTAACCTGGAGGCTGCATTCTCTTTTGAAAGTACATTCCAAGGATAAAGATAAGGTTTCTTTTTTGAATGGCATATAAGTTACAGTTGGGGCTGGTCAAAATTTTTCCATCAATTTTCCATTTTTTGATAGAAAATTGGGTTTTGCTTAAACTACATTTTTTCAAAAGTGTCTGCTTTCAGTGGAAAAAAAGATTTTGGGTTGAAAAATGAATGCCTGAAAAGCAAAAACTTTTCAGTTTTTGACTGAAAACAAATATTTCAATTCAGAAATGATACTGCAGTGCCTTATGGTAGTTGTAATATTTTTTGCCTCATGTCCTCATTCTCCTGTATGGGCCTGGCTCCCAAGTAGGACTTCATATCCCATGATGCACTGTGGCCATGGTGCTCCGATGACATGCTGCCTCCTTGCACCAAGAAGGGAGACTCTGTAGCACCATGGAAGATGTGATCAAACTATGGAGGTCAGCTTACACACATGAATGACAGCCTGGGGCATCTGAACTGCAACTCCACTGCATCCTTTCTGAATGAAAATATTTTAGTTTTTTTTATTTTTTACATAAAAGTTGAAATTTTCCCAGTCAAACTTAGACAAAACCAATGTATTACATTTTCATTTAAACTTTCCAGCCCCTCACAAAATCAGACCAGTTACAGTCACTGTTACACTTGACAGCTGTTAGCCTTTTTATCTCAAACTTAAAAATTCAAGCAGCTTAGCAGTTTCTTCTAACCTGACTGTCTCCTACAAAGTCCAGTAAACATCCATTTTCTGAAAATATGTTCATATTTGAGAGTTGGATTTTAATCCATCAGCAGTAAGAACTAATCATTCATCGTTATAATTCATGGCATTTGCTGTTTTTGCCATGAAGTGATGACTCATAGAGAGTTGAAGATAAAAAGTAAAAATGAAATAAAACTCAGTGGGAAGAGTTAAAACTGAAAAGAACCTGGCTAATATAGCCATGGTTTTTATACCATTTTTCAGATTGCTCACTGGTAACCTCTTTGTGTCACAGCCTTTTCAAAAAATCCTGGTTCTAGTCTGAAGAGGTTCTGACAACATGGCTAAAGGAATGTAAGTGAGTTCAAGGCTCTTAATACTGAACCTTATGGAAAAAGCATTCTGTTCCCTAAATCTGTAGTTTAAAAGCACCCATTTTGTATGCGCAAAGCAAGAGCCATAGTTTAATTTAAAGTGCTGCTGCACACTTGACAAAACCCTTGACTTTAGAATTTGTTTTCTCAACTGGTCTGACAATGCCTGACCCTGCTGGCCTTGAGGGCATGGTATCCTCTCGTTTTATCGCTTTTGTGTATGTGTGTATATGGAGTTGAAGAGGAGGCAAAGGAAGGGCTGTCTGGAGTGGTCACTGATGTGTAAGTCACAGCGTATATTGAGAATGCAGAAGAAATAAGGTATGCAGAATATATTTGCCCAGATATTATGACATTATGATATTATGTAAAATAGGCCAAATCCTTCTTTCAGTGACACAACTGTAAAATGAATACAGAATTTCTATAGTGCCAACTGTCGGGGTGTGTGCTTACCTCTAGGGCACCCTAGACTTTGCCTTTCAAAGACTTTTACTCAGCCACAATGGTTAGTTCCAGCTGGTCCTTATTGGGTCATCTGTGGCTTGGTCCCTTTCTAGGATTTAGCTCAGAACAAGAAAGTCCTTCTCCCCACCTGGGCTTCACTCCAAACAACAGGTCTTTCACACCTTCTGGTCTTCTTCCTCATGGACACTAGCTCGAGGATAATCTCCACTCTAGTGTACCACCACTGGAGTTAACCCTATACTTGCAGCTCTGCTTTTTGGTCACAGCCAGTCCCAAACTAATGGCCCTTCCCAGGGAGAGGAAACTCTCCCTACCCCTTGTCCCCCAAGTATCCCTGCCTCCCAACTGAGCTGTCTCTGCTCCTTATACAGCCTATCTCCTCCTCCTCTGGCCAGGATGCAATCAGCTGATCACCTCAGAAGTGTGAAGGACAACTAATTAGGTTCTGTCCATTGCCATTACACTGATGGTGATTAAGCTCCATCAAACCAACACTTGGAAGGAGAGCACCTATCAGCTACCATGCAGCTTGAAGAACTGGTGATTCAGTAGGTAGAACTCTTCCTTCTGAACTAATATCATGGTATGAACAAACTATTCTGCTGGAGATGACATCTATGAATGAGACATGAAACCAGGGTTCTGACCACTTGGTGCCATTAAAAAAAAACCTATGGCACTTTTTGCCAAAGTAGTGATATTAATTACTAAATTCTGGCCAAACAATAATCAAGGGCTGAGATTGATGAATGGCACCTTCCACACAAGAATAAGGGTTTGTTAATATGGTGAGTTACTGCACAACAAGCCTGGGTATGAATCTACAGTGCCCCAGCTTGCCATGCAGTAACGTCTGTGTTTCTGTGCTATAGTGCACTGAAAGTCCCACTGCAGCAGTGTCCACATGAGACATTACTGCATGGCAAGCCAGCATGCTATAGATTCACACCCTGGCTTGCTGTGCAGTAATTTACCAAAAGGAACGAGGCAAAAGCAATAAAATATGAAAACGCTGGAAGAATTTCTGCGGAACACTGAAACGAAAGAAAGGAGTATAACTTGGTCAGTGATTGAAATGGGGTATGATAATGTCTTCAGATAGCTGGTAATGAAGAAGAGTTGCTCAGAGTGTCCCAAAGAGTTGTATCTGCAATAGAAGTAACAAGCTGCAATGAAGCAATAGAACATTTAGGCTGAATTTGGAGCTGAAAACTCTCAGTGATGAACTTTGCCATATTAAATGGTGAAATATTTTCCCTAGAGAAACGCTGCAAGCTTTAGCTCATAAGTCATTTAAAGATGGACTGGCCAAAGCACTAAAGAATGAATGTACTGTAAAATATTCTAGCATATTCTGCTATGGATCTAGTAGTGAGTTGGCATCGGTATGTTTGACTTTCCTGTAAAAAAGCAAAATCCAGAAACTTAAGCTGAAGAATCTAATACTTCTTTATGAAAAGACAATGGACCTGCCTTTTGTTCTGTATTACCTGAGTGTTCAACAATAACGGTTAGAGAAGGAATTTTCAAAGTGCCTCATTGCTTGTCTCACAGGAAGTGAAGTGGCTGACAGGATAGTGTCCTCTAATTACATCTGTAGCAGCTAGACTCTGCTTCTTGTTGTTTGGCTATAAAGAGGGTAGATGGCATTGCATAGGCATCACAGAGAAACAGAAAAGAATTGGAGAGGATGGTATCTGTACATGGGGGATCTCATGGGGTGGCTTTCTCAGGAACAGCCCCTCCTGGCATGGGGTGGCCCTGAAAGTGCCCTACCTTTGGTTTCTCCTTCTCAAGGCTCTTCAATAACACTTCTCCAACAGAGATTGAAATGTGCAATGAGTTATTTTTTTTTAATAAGAATGCCTCCAATCACAAAATACAGTTCAACACCAAAACTCAAAAAGATTTCAGCCCCACTGCCTTCTTTGTTTTCATAAGTCTCCAACAGCCCCTTTAGGTTGGAGGGCTCTCAGGCTGAACCCTGGAATCCTTGCTAGAGTTCAAAAGCTCAAACAAAGCAATAACATAAACAATATTCACCCGCCCTGGGCTTAATAAAAGTTTCACATCCCTTCCAGGTCTTTCCTGGCTCTCTGCTCTTTGTACAAGACAGTGCCCCCAGGGACTCTTCCCGGAGCTGTCTTCTTGCTCCAGAGTTGCCTCCTCTCACTACCAAGGCCTTCTGGCTTGCTCCCAGAGAGCAGGCAGGAGTGAGAGCCCCACATCTGCTCTCTCTGCCTCTTTCCTGACTGATTCTCAGGCCTCACTCACTCAGACTCCCCTTTATATGGCCCATCTCCCCTCTTTTAAACGCAATTGAGAAGCAGCTGAGAAATCACTGGCCTCTTCCCTCTTAAAGAGGTGTGCAGCTGTGCCACCCTGTGACAGGAGACCAGATAAGAAGGCAACAAAGATCTTCTTGCTCCTCTATTTCCTCTTGCTGCCCAGGTGGGGCACATCACATATACCTGACTCCAGGTTATGGTGAAGGAATGCAGTCTGGGATTAGAAAAAGGGGAATGAGGAGTTACAAGTCCTGAATTTAGTACTTTCAATCCATCTACATGGATTTCTTTCTGGGCTATATTAACCCAGGTTCTCCTATTCCAGTATGTGAATTTGTGTGTGTTTTTCTTCTCTCCCACAGGATGGAGGTGATTTATGGGAATTACTCGAGACCCTCTGTCATATAAGGCCTTCATTTGAACATACAGTGCTGCTCTGCTGTCAGATAAGTAAAGAGAACATCCTTAAAATCTGCCTATTAATTCACTCCATTGCCAACACCTGTCTTGATTTTCTGACTTGCTGTCCATGTGCTTTGAGGCTTCATTATATACATTATTAGAAAGGAAGAACAACAAATAGCATAGAGCTGATTCCATGCAGGATTCTGTGTGAGAAAACTACCCCTTTCTTGAGATAAATAGCTAAACCTGACCTTAACAAGATCCAAACACCATTATTCCTGATTTTTGCCTATCAACTTGCAGAGATCATAAATGAGGTCTGTTTCATTTGGTCTATGCAACCTGTCCTCACATTTGCTCTCTCCTTGGTTTCCTTTCTGTGGTGTCAATAAACCTTAAGGACTAGTCCTTACAGAAGGATGGAATGAATGGGCATGGCATGCCAATTTAGCAGCCCTAACCACAATGTATGTAGCATGTCCACACCTACCCTAATATATACTCTTCCCCCAATGATTGGATCTTGGACAGTACAGTCTTCTTGGGTTCTAGAACAAGTGAAATGGATTTCTTTAGTCACCATATCAATCCTGAGCATTAAATAGGGCTCCTGTGTTTTTTATACCCTCACTTTTATGAGCGGAGTCTTTGATACAACAGTTACACTACATAGAACTATGTCAAACTAACTAAAGAAACTGGATTATTCCAGAACTGTAAATTTCACCAGTTTATGGATATAATATAAGTTTTGTCTGTTTACTTGAGTCTGCTTCTGCTTCTTCTATTTCAGATCACATTTAGTTTGCTATGTGATGTCATCTATTGTCTCCATGAAAAAGTCTGAGTTATAAATAGAGGTAAACTCTGGGATTACAGTCAGTTCACAACATTTCTAGGCAATTAACATATACATTATATAAAAAGGAATATATAACAAATCTGATTCTGACCTCATGTTCCATGTCTTTCATCCTCATTTCCTAGAACCATAAAGTACCTGCTGTCCTTTTTTCACAGCATTCTAAAATGCTTTAAGAAGTGACTTCATTACAAAAATTCAATTTGTAATTGTTCTTTATAGGGCAATATTGGATACGCAGTTGATGTCACAGCTTTGGGATGTTGAATCATACCTACTGATATGCAGATGAAATTGGATGAAACTGGAATGTTCTCCTGAGATTTTCCTAGGTCTGACATACTCTTTTTCCAGCAATAATTCAGAAAAAAATTATTTACATAGTACATTTCTATTAAGGAGTACCATGATTGTAGGCATAAGTAGACATTTTGAGCACAAATATATACCACATTTCATCAAGCTTACTTTAAAAATAATAAATAAAACAAAACTCTGACCTTCTTTTCAAATTGGCAAAATCTTAAAGTTCACAGGGACATCAGAGCTGAAATCTGACTTCAGATATGCTTGCACAACTCCCATTAATTACTGTGGGAGACTTTGTGTGTATGTAATATGGAGAATTTGTCCCTAAAATGTTAAAAAGGGACATCAAATATATTACAGTATACTCAGAATATGTGAGGTCTACCTGAGTTCTCTTAAATTAGAAGAAATATTTAATTTACTCAGTTAAAAGATCAGAAATCTCAAATGCTTTCAAAGTAAATATTTTGAAAATGTTCTGATACTGTGACCATTTGTTTTCATTTGTGTCTCACTTTATCATTCCCCTGCCATTGTGGGGTCCTCAAACACTGGTGCACCTTAGTCCCTCCGATTCTCTGTCTGTGGCACACAATAATATAGTCTTCTGTGAGCTATAATACTTTGGTCTAATTTCAGGTGTTGGATTTAATGTGCAGGTGTTGGGGGCCTGTGATATACAAGAGATCAGATAATGTGATCTGGTGGTCTCTTCTGGCCTATGAGAGAAAATGCTTAGATCACAAGATGAATAGCTAGGAGAAAGGAATAAGAAAACAATAACAAAAAAGCAGTTTAACTCTCTCTTTTTTTCTTTCTCCTCTCATTTTGACACGCTCAAAAATAATGACCAGAATGAGGTATTGCAAAGTAGTTGATCTTTGCTTTGCCCAATAGTTTCAGCTGTAGAGCTTAAGGATCTAGTGCCATGCGTCATGAATCAAACAGGAAGGATTGATTTTTTTAATTGCTAGCCCAATGCAATGCTACTGGGTGAACAGAAATATGGGCTTGTATTTTTTTAGACAGACATTCAGGAGCTCGTTCTTCTGAGTTCAAACCTCAGATGTGCAGTTCAGAGAAGCTTTGCTATTAAAACAAGGAAATTCAGCACTAATGTTGATTGTCTAGATTGAATTCCGCTCTCAGTTACAATGGTGTCAAACAAGAGCTGTTTCAATGAGGAACTATTCCAGACATATTTTTGGAAATGAGGTTTGAATCTAGCACTCACTCTGTAATTCACATCATAATACCTAGTTATTGTAGAGATACCAGGCAGTGCTTGCATTCACTCTGCCAAATTTTTATTCATGGTGTTAATGGCTGTGCCCACGTGTATCTCTAAAATTCTACATGTACACAAAAAACTGTTAATTCTCGTGCACAGTTTGAGTAACTGCACCTGCAAGTATCTGTTTGAACTGGTGGAATTTTGTGGGTATAATGAGAGAACATTCATTTTTGTGCTAATGTTTGAAAATTTGGCCCAATATGTGGCTAAATATACCTAGGCAAAATGGAATGAGTTAAGCATTCACTATTAGCGATCAACTGGAATTTCCTTGCTTAAGTCACATCACTTTAAGATGTTCTTTATTTTATCATTTGAGACTTGTTTGTAACCATGGTGATGAATTTTCATTATCTTGGAAGTGAGAGATTAATAGCACTGACCTAAGTCAATTACACTGGAGGCACAGTACACAAGCATTTCTGCCAGTGCACAGTAATGCTTACTTTAAACAAACATTGTTGTTATTCCACTTTTGGCCATAGCCTTCCTTTCCGTGTTCAATTTTTCCAAATGATAGTAGTTTACCAGGGTAGACAGACATACACAAGAAATTAGCTTGAGATCCAATTTTATTCAGACCTTAAGTCAGTGTTTCTCAACCTTTTCAGGCTGGAGACACCTTATTCAAAGTCAAATATTTTCACAACTCCCTTACATTTGCAATGAAAGTAAAAAAATGTAGCAAGGATAACAATGTTAAGCATATATAATTTATATGGGTGTATTTTTCAAGAGGTTGACAGAGAATACTTGACCTTGAAAGCTAAGGGTGTGTGGCAACTGGAGGGGCAAGAATACACAAGTATTTGGTGCACTGGAGGAGTGAGAATACACAAATATGTTGTGCACTAGTGTTATCAAATGTTTAAGTATTTTTGATATAGAATTATTCTACCCTGGTTAGTATGGAGGTGTTGTTTATTCAGAAAGCAGTATTATATTTATGTGTGTGTGTAATTAAGAAAAAAAGCAATGTGAATTAGAAACAATGTAGTTCTTTCATTGACATCATAAATGGTTCCTCTGAATGTTTTGATGTTGTTTTGACATAGAAATCTTACTACACATTGACACATTTTTCTATTTGAAATAGCTTTGAATAGTATTCTTTGTATGCCAAATCACGGTAAAAGGTTCACATTATAAAAAGTTTCAGACTTGTACCTGCTCATACTCATACCTGTCCATACCAATTTAAGCCCTGATCCTGCAGACACTTACACACATGGGTAACTTTTTGCAACACTTGAATAGCCTCATTGAAATCAAGGTTCATATGTGTTACCTTAAATATTTGCAGGACTAGGCCCTTATTATCCATTACCTAAATAGATTTTTATTAATTTGGGCCTGAACTGAATACTGCCTAACTTTAATTAAACATTAATTATTTAGGTAATGCATTATCTTTGTTAATTAATTTTTTTCACACAAATGATTCAGGATTTAAAATCTATACTTTAATAATTATATTGTTGAAAACTTGAAGTAATAGAGTTCTAGATCTAAATATTTGTATTCATTTTACCAGGGAATACACCATGTTTTGCTCAAATAAAATAAACATCTCTAGGTCTGAGATGGTAACGTCAGGTCCTCCTCCTGACACACGTACAGATCCAGCTCATCTCTGAGGTTTAGGAAAGGAATAATCCATTAATTCATTGGAGCCAAACCAGGACATAATACAGATTACATTCACAAGTTTTTAGTTTTCTTCAGTTCCCTTTACAGAGTCTCAGTTTTTCTGTATCTAGAGTCCTCCAGGTCCATGATCTGAACCCCAGATGCACTATCATTTCTGAATGCAAATAAAAATATGCTCGTACTGTGATTCTTATTTACTGTGGAACAGTCCCTCCCTCTGTTTCTGAACTTCCACAGTAATTCTTTCACCCTCAAATGAAAAATCTATTCTCCAGTTTATGGAGTGTATATTTAAGTTATATAGCTTCTGAAGAGACAAAGATAAATACATTACATACAAATCATTTGAGGTTATATAGAAATGTAATATAACAAATATAATCACTTTAATGGGGTTAATCTGGATTCACAATTGTGCAAATAAGAGTGGTATTTGACCTAAAGAAAATGGGATGCTTAAATGTTAACAAAAGGAATAGAAAAACAAAGTATTATAACAATATTGTATAAAGCAAACGTCATTTCAAGCACTGTGACTAATTCTAGTCACCTTGTAATCAGAGAAATAGAGATCTCGAGGACACTGAAAATGGTCAGGGAAGGATATCAAAGATGGTTAAAAGTAAAGTGAGTTTTTGTATTGTAAATCATATAACAGGATTATGTAGCTTGATGAGGAGAAGATCTATAAGGGTCTTGAAGAAAATATTACAAATTATGAAGGGAAGAGTGAAAAATTATCATTCCTTCTGTTTTGATGTGTTCCATGGTACATTACAAAGGGGACACTGTAGGCTAAAGTGCGGCATTTAGCCACCATTCTGTGTTGAAGAGGTGAAGGTACGGCTTCACAGTGCCCCAAGGGGAGACCCAGAAGCATTGTGAGTCTGAGAGCTCCCCAATTACCTGAAGAGGGACTGTCTACAACAGCCCCATGTGATGGGGTAGAATTATGGGCAGCCTTCTGCAAGAGAGGGGAATTTCTTTAACCCCTTCCTTCCCATGCACCTCTCTTGATAACTTAGAGTCTAGCCCTTTTGATTTAGAACTAATGTAGTAAAATGTGTCATTATACCTCAGACTTCATTTCAGCACATAGGATTGGGTCTAGGCATATTATCTGACCCATACTTTCAATGCCAGGGCTGCTGCCATGATGTCCAGTGGGAAGTGCCTTCATTCATATTGTTTACTTTTGTGCAGTGCCAGTAATATTCTAGGATCTTTACAGACTGGTATGAAGAGACATAGTGTTGCCCTTAGAACTTTACCATTGAGATATTGGCTGTACTAGCTGCTGCCAACAAGGTGCTGGACTTCATAGTGAACAATGCAGCAAGGCCATGAGAAGACGGAATAGAGAGCATAGCTTTGTTGTTCTACTAGATGGAGGGGAGAAAAGAATCCTCAGTGATCCTTCCTGGGCACAGAAACTCCTGTCCCCATTCTCCTCCCTTGGCTGGCCTGTGGATAGAGAATAGAAGAATCACCTAGCAGTTTACACTGAGTTTACACCTTTGAAATGAAAAGTGAATTAGCTGGACAAATCCCTCTTTATGGTCTTTAGATGGCCAGATTGGGATAAATGGGGAAGCAATTGACTCATCTTTATTCATAATTTGTGTTAAATATATAGATTCATGGAGTTTAAGGCCAGAAGGGACCATTAGATCATCTAACGTGACCTCCTGTATGTCACATGGGCAATAAATTTCACACAGTTACCTCTGTATTGAGCCCAATAACTTCTGTACGACTAAAGCATAAATATTAATTATTGTTAATGATTGTTTATACCAAAAGGTCAGAGAAGGGGAGAAGTATGCTGGCCCTTTCAAGCGGTAGCTGGAAGTCAAGAAAGAAGGGATCAAGGAGAAGCTCTGCAGTGAAGAAGAGACAGACAGAAAATCTTTAGGGAAAATATTCCTTTCTTTGGTCTCATTAAATTCCTTGTTCAGTATTAGCAGAAAGTGATTCTTTCATCATTGTTATGTGAAAAGTCCATTTTCAGCACTAGGAAATGATTATGAATTGATAAAGAGGAGCCATATAACCTGGACTTGGGTAAAACAATTACGACACATTATGGTCTTTATTTTTAAAATTTGACCTCTAACCTGAAACTTCATTTAATATTAGTGACAGGGTGGTATGCAAAATAGACCAATATACTTGAGAAGATTTTTTTTTAATTTTCTTTTTAATGATCTCACTTTGGGAAATAACCTTTCATCATACCCTTGAATGACAAGATTTAATACAACTCCTTAATGTTTTTTGCATTTCAGCTATTTAATTTATAATGTCCTTATTTATTTGAAAACTAATCTAGTATTGGTTGTGAGTTGCATTGAGTACTGAGATTAACTTAGTTATCTGTTCCTTTGACAAATAATAAACTACACTGTATGGTCAAATTTCTATTCTCTAAATTGCTTTTCTTATTATTATAACAGCAATCATATCTAGAAAAATATTTTTTTCTTGAAAACAACTACGTATTGATCTAAATATAAAGTGTGTATCTATGTATTTATACAAAGATGCACACATATAGGTGTGAATGCATGCATAAATTATAGATGCTTATTGGTGCACAATAATTAAAAAATATTATTTTAATGGAGAATCTAAATAATTTCATAACAGACAAATCCACTTTGTTGTTTTCAGAGACTGTTAGCACTTACAACCAGTCACTGTTCTGTTTTTTATTACTAGCTCTTAAAAAATGATGTAGATGCACTATGACAGGTTTGAATGTGTGAAGAAAAATGGTTCCAATAGTGATCTCTTGAAAATTTAAAACTTAAAAAAAAGTGCATATTGTGATTCAATATTGATAAGACCGTGCTATAATCTTCTGTAACCAGAAAGTCTCTCTTTATGCTTCTGTAGCACTTAAAAGCCAGATTTCGTAGTATGATAGCTAGTGGGCATCATTACTCCTTTGAAATGCCCATGAACTGTTGACCACGCTCCCTAACCACAGTCCTATTGTCTCTCTGCTAATCAAATATTATAGTAAAATAATGTAAAATCAATTTGTATCAGAAAGCAGTAGTTAGAAACATTAGGAGACCTGACTGGCCTTTAGCAGCTGTGCATTTAATGGAAGCTTCTTGCAAAATCCCCTGGGATTCCTAGATATCAATAGTTGAAGAACTGAAAATATATGTGATCAAACAAAGAACATGATTAAAGGCAACATTTCTATATCTTAAATTTAAATGCACCTTAGCTCTCTTGTCTAGAATTTGGTTTTGTCTGTAAAAGCACTGATTTGTAGGTTTTGAAAACTTTCTAAAATAATTCATGGTAAGTGGCAAAATTATATACTAAATCTGAGATTAATGAATTTACAGTCAAATGTACTAGCTTCATAGGTCCAAGATAATTTATCCCAGACACCTATAGAAATACTGTTTTCCATATATTTCTCTTCCCCTGGACTGTATAAATATAAAATATATTATCCATATGATAAATTGTATTTACTGAGCACCTTTCACCTTCTCACCTGCACTGTCTGCTAGTTCATCTCCTTCAGAACTACTTCCAAATGGCCCCCTATTACTTTGAATCAACTTCAAAATAAATTTCCCCTTCTTCCTTCCAAAATATGGAATTCCTGCATCTCCCCTCCCTCCCCCAGGGCATGCATAAATAAATAAATAAACAAATAAACAAACAAACAAAACAAACTGTCCTGAGTCATTCAGCATTTGACCATGGAAAGGTTCTAAGGTCCAAAATCTTACAACTCTTTGGAGACTTGAAATGGAAATTTTATACTTTTGAAAAAGGTGAGATTCTCATCTTTTAAATGGGATTCTAAAACATTTGCTTCTAGACCTGGAAGGTCCTGAGAGAACAAGCCTTTAAACTATAACATCTTTATGTACAGGAAAGCTATGTTCACTCGGTGTTTTAAACATTGCCTTTTATTTTTTTCTCCCTTCTTTCTCAAGGCACTGAACAGTTGCACCTATGGCAACTAAGACATTTTACTTTACAGATGGAGGGGTATGAAAATAGTTCCATTTATGTTATAAAATATATCTGAAACATTTCTAAGAAAGGGTCACAATAACATATGCCAGTGTGTATACAGGATACATGGTTGTGTGGTGTGGAATAAAGATTTCACTGGCGTGGATTGGAAATGATCTACATAATTCATGAACAGTGAAGAATCCGGGCCATTATGCTCAGGAAAATGTTAATAATAGTGAATACTCCCAAACTTTGTAATATGTCTGCATTGGGCTAAGATTTACACAGGTTCAAACAGCTTTTGTTCAAAGCTCATGAAGTACAATATCAACAAAGTCATACAGATAGGGCCATATCATACCATTCATATTTATGAAACATATCAGTGACTTAAGTGGTAGCTACAACTGTGTAATAAATGGCTGGATATGTTCCCATGGCATGAGTTGTCTTAGTGACACTCATTTTATTCATGGAATGCTATCCAGGCAGCCCACAATACTGTACTGTATAAGCTACATTCTCCACTAGAACAATTTAATATTATGGGTCAGATTTTGATACCCTTACCCACATCGCGTATTACAATGCATGGATGAGACGATGGTGCTGAGAAGAGGGATTTAGGTTTATTAGGAACTGGGGAGCCTTTAGGGAAAGGAAGAGGCTATACAGTAAGGATAGGCTCCACCTAGACCAAAATGGAACAAGATGGCTGACATGTAAAATTAAAAAGATTGTAGAGGAGTTTTTAAACTAAGGGCTGGGAGAAAGCTGATTGGTCCTGACGAGCACACATCCCTGAGAGGAGGATTTAGTAAAGGGGATACTCTATATTTTAGTAAAGAAGAGAGGATAGAAGTTGATAAAGTATTGGTAGGAACTGAAGAGAAACCGTCAAATGAAAAAGAGTCCCATTTGATTATACCACGTCAGACAGCTGAAAAGTAACACATTTTGTAAGTGCTTGTATATAAATGCTAGAAGTGTACATACTAAGATGAGTAAACTTAAGTGCCTGGTATTAAATGAGGATATTGATATAATAGGCACCACTGAAATTTGGTGGAATGATGACAAGCAATGGGACACTGTAATAAGTATAAAATATATAGGAATGACAGAGTAGATCACATTGGTGGGAAAGTGGCGCTATATGTGAAAGCATAGAGTCAAATATAGCAAAAGTAGTAAATGAATCAAACAGTACCATAGAATTTCTATAGATGGAAATGCCATGCTTGAATAATGAGAACAGTAGTAGGAATACACTATTGACTAGATGACCAACTTGGTGGCAGCGACTGTGAAATGCGCAGCAAGCTTAGAAAGGCTATAAAACTGAAAACCCAGTAATAATGGAGGATTTCAACTGTCCCCATATAGACTGAGTACTGTCACCTCAGAACAAGATGCAGAGATAAGATTTCTAGACACCATTAATGACTGCTTCATGGAGCAGCTGGTCCTGGAACCCTCAAGGGAAGAGGTAGTTCTTGATGTATTCCTAAGTAGCACAGAGAATTTGGTCCAAGAGGTGAATATAGCTGAACTGCTTGGTAATAGTGACCATCATGTAATTGAATTCAACTTCTTTCTAGAGGGAAAATACCAAAGAAACCCACCAGAATAGTATTTAACTTCAAAAAGGGGAACTACACAAAATGAGGAAGCAAGTTAAATGGAAATTAAATGGAAGTCATACGAGTTAAATGTCTGGAAGCTGCATGGAAACTTTCAAAAAACACATAATAGAACCTCAAACTAAATGTATACCCCCACCCTCCAAAAAAAGGACCACAAGAATGCCACTATGTCAAAACTGAGTAAAAGAGGTGGCTAGAGACAAAAAGACATCCATTAAAAATTGGAAATCAAATCCTACTGAGGAAAATAGGAAGGAGCACAAAGTCTGTCAAGTCAAGTCTAGAAGTATAATTACACAGTCCAACACAGAATTTGAAAAGCAACTAGCAAAAGATACCAAAACTAACAGCAAAAATAAATTATAGTACATCAAAAGAGGAAGCCTGCCAAACAATCGGAGAGGCTTCTGGATGATTGAGGTTCTAAGGGAGCACTCGAGGAAGACCAGGCCATTGTGGAGGAGCTAAATGAATTCTTCACATTAGTCTTCACTACAGAGGCTGTGAGGGAGATTCTGCACCTGAGACATCAGAGAAACTGTCCCAGATTGAGGTGAGAGTAGAGGAGTAATAAGTCATCAGGACCAGATGGGATTCACCCGAAGTTCTGAAAGAACTCTAAATTGCAGAACTACTAACTGAAATACGTAACTTATCGCTTAAATTAGCCTCTGTACCAGAGGACTGGAGGATAGCTAATGCAACAGCTATTTTAAAAAGGGTTTCAGAGGCAATCCTGGTAATTACAGGCTGGTAAACCTAATTTCGGTATCAGGTAAATCGGTTGTAGCTGTAGAACAGGCCTGAATTATCAGACACATAGATATGTTGGGGAAAAGTCAACACAGCATTTGTAAAGGGAAGTCATGTCTCACATAGCGATTAGAATTCTCTGAGGGTGTAAACAAGCATTTAGTAAACAGTGACCTAGTGGATATAGTGTGCTTGGATTTTCAGGAAATCTTGCTCAAGATCCTTCACTAAAGACTCGTAAGCAGTCATGGGATAAGAGGGAAGGTCCTCTCCTGGCTCAGTAACTGGTTAAAAGATAGAAGACAAAGAGTAGGAATAAATGGTCAGTTTTCAGAATGGAGACAGGTAAATAGTGGGGTCTGTACTTGGGACCCCTTCCCCCAAGGATCTGTAGTGAGACCAATACCGTCCAATATATGCACAGATGACCTGGAAAAAGGAGTAAACAGTGAGGTGGAAAAGTTTGCAGATGATACAATATTACTCAGGATAATTAAGTCCAAAGCTGTGTGTGAAGAGTTTCAAAGGGATTTCTCTAAACTAGGTGACTGGGCAATAAAATGCAGATGAAATTCAGTGCTGATAAGTGCAAATTAATGCACCTTGGAAAATATAATCTCAACTCTAAAAAAATGATGGGGTTTAAATTAGCTGTTACTACGCAAGAAAGAGATCTTGGAGTATCATGGATAGTTTTCTGAAAACATCTGTTCAATGTGCAGCGGCAGTCAAACAAACAAACTAACAAAATATTAGGAACCACTACTAAAGAGATAGAAACTGTCTTAATGCCACCATATCAATCCATGGTACACCCACACCTTGAATACTGCACGTAGTCAACAGAATTTGAGCAACAAAAATTATTAGGGGTATGGAACAACTTCCATATGAGGAGAGATTTAAAAAATTGTTCAGTTTAGAAAAGAGATGATTGGGGGTGGGGTGGATATGATAGAGGGAAATCAAGAATGGTATGGCGAAAGTGAATAAGGAAGTATTTTATACCCCTTCACATAACAACAGCTAGGGGTCAGCCAACAAAATTAATAGGCAGAAGGTTTAAAACAAACATAAGGAAGTACTTCTTCCCAAAACTCACAGCCAACCTATGGAACTCATTGCCAGAGGATGTTGTGAAGGCCAAAAATATAACTGGGTTCAAAAAAAGAATTACGTATGCTCATGGAGGATAGCTCCATCATTAACTATTATCAATCATACTCTGGGTGTTGCCAAACCTCTGACTGCCAGATGGTGCTAGATAATTTCCCTGTTCTGTTCATTCCCCCTGAAGCATTGGCACTGATCACTGTCAGAAGACAGGATATTGAGCTTGATGGACCATTGGTCTGACCCAATGTGTCCACTCTTATGTTCTTATCTTGCTCCTTGTGTAGCTCCTTTGATTTCACATTGATGAGGGCTTTAATGATCTGTCTTGAAATGCAGCGTCATCCATTCACTACAGATAATGCCAAAAGAAATTAAATTCTTAACTAGCTCTTCTCTGTACAATCAATTGATGCAACTGAACAGTCTACGATACCAAATAGTTCTAATATGCAAGTGACATACTAACAAAAGTAGGTTGATTATTTTATTCAGCTTTTCTCCATTAGAAAAAAAAGTAGAATTGAGTAATGAATATTGGGCAATGCATGCCTTGTTTTATAAATAATCTCACAGATCCTGATCCATTCCCATTGACTTCAGTGGACTTTAACATTTGATCCAGGTAGCAACAAGAAATCTATATAGAGTAGCTATAGATATTGAGGCTCATAAACTTCATAATATGTTGATTTCATAGATTTAAAGCCAGAAGGGATCATTAGATTATTTAGTCTGACCACCTGTACACCAGAGGGCATAGAATTTCACTGAGTTACCACTGTACTGAGAACAGCAACTTGTGTTGGCTAACATGTCTTCCAGAAAGTCATCTAGTCTGGATCTGAAGACATCAAGATATGGAGAATCCTCGATGTCCCCTTGGTAGTTATTCCAATGATGAATCACCCTCCCTGTTAAAAATGTGTGTCTCATTTCTCATTTGATTTTGTCTGGCTTTAACAGATACATAAACTGGAGAACTCACAAAATCTCCTGGAAAGATCAGCATGATTTCTTTGAGCTATCATTTCCAAAAAGAAGCTTTAAGAAATAAGTATTTACTTGTATGAATGTGAACTTAACTTGTTTGTATGTATATACACTTCACACCATTTGGAAATAAGAGTTCCGAGCTTCGTAAATTTGCTACATTTATTTCACATTTGCAACGTGACAGTTAAGTATGGTTTATAGGTGCCAATAAAATTCTCCTTACACATGAACAGTAAAAAACAAAAATCTTTAAATGGTATCTTTAATAAAATGGTCATTGTCACATGGTTGCATAGAGATTTTTTTTTACTAATATGAAGTCAAAAGATCCTACATTCCAAAGGTGATGCATTTGTTGATGCCTGTGACGGGGTTGGGACTCACCACTGTGGCATCTCCAGCTGGTCGCTCTAGAAATTAGCTCAGTCCTTGGCAGAGCACCCTCTGCCAGTGGTGTCCCATCCATCGTCTGTTCCTCACTGGTGTCTGGACCTGCATTGCTTCCCACTCGGTGGCATCCTCTTCAGGACACTGCCCTCTGGCAGTGCCCACTGCTCCAGTCTCACCCCCTCCCAGGGGTCTGGTGTTATCAGCAGTCCTTCTCTGTGTCCCAGCCACCATGGTTAACCACACCCCCAAAGTCTAACCCCTAGTGTCAGGGGTCTGGTGCAGTCCACTATCAGCACATCCACTGGCTGGATGTTCATGCAAGAGGGAAGAGGGGACCCAGGCCCACCCTCTACATTGCGTCCCAACCCAGGGACCCTTTGGTGGCTGCCTTCCTGCTCTCCTTCTCTCCCCTTGTGCGCCTCTTTCCCTGGGCCACTTCCCCTTCTGGCCCTTTACACCAGCTAGACCCTTCCCTCAGGGTCTGCAGCCTGGCAGGTAGCGGGCTGGAGTTCCCTTCTGCTCCCCCAAGCCTGCCCAGCACTGCACTGCACTGCACTGCACTGCACTGCACTGCACTGCACTGCACTGCACTGTCCAAGGTGCCAGTCTTCTCACTCAGGAGGCAGACCTTCCCCTCTGAAGGTCTGGAAGAGACTCCCTGCTCCTCTCCTAGGCAGACTTTTTATAGGTCCTAGCCTAGCCCTGATTGGCTGGCTCTAATGTCGGCCCTGAGTGATTCTCAGTAAGCCCTTTTCTAATTGGCTGCTGGCCTGCACAGCTACTGTGGCCTACTCTAGCCCCCTCTCACATAGGAGTGGGTCAGCCGCCCACCACAATGCCCTTCAAGCTTTCATATAAAGCATGTTCAACGAGCCTTCTAACATGATCACAAGAGTATTTTTCTTTCTATCTTCAATATGTTTAGTTTATTTTCAGAGCAGGTGTTTCATAACCATTAAAGGTTTTGATGCAACCTTATCTCAGAGAAGTAAGCAAATAGAGCAAGTGCACTAACAATTCATGGCAGAGAGGTTTTTTTCCTCTTAAAAGGACCATCTGGTAACTAAAAAGAAAATCTAGCTGAATGCTTCATGCTTTTCTCTGAACAATTATCCTGCTTGAAAGGCTGGCAGAGAAAGTGCCATCTCCACCTCTCTGGAAGTAGTAGCATTATATTAAGTGGTTTCCCTATACCTTTGTCTCTTTCATGGGTCCGGGGAGCACTTTGACATTTCACCATATGCATAGTATATTATGTATCACTGAGCCAACTAATATGACTGGAGGTGGCCGGGGGGAGGAAGGTTGGATTTGGGTTTGGGTTTGGGTGTGAGTGTGGGGGGGCTTAAAGATAGCTTTGCTGATGTTTGTTATGCTTTGCATAGGTTTACTAGTGTGTTCTTTTATAGAGATGAATTACTGAAGATTTTGCCTTGGAACAAAGCCTTAAGTTAATATTTAATTGAGGATTAGTTCTTTGCCTGCTTCCGTCTAGAGCTCTCTCTATGGCCAAGTACTTACAGTACTGCTGTATTATAAGAAATACAATTGTAGATATATGACTAAATAGCAAACCAATAGGTGATGGTGGCTGCGGGCAGACGAAACATTTTCTGACTCATTTGGTAATTGGTATATATATTAGGCTGCACTCTCCTGCAGGGAACTCCATAGCAGGAGCCTAAAAGGAAGAAAACTCAGTCAGATGCCCTGTGTAGAATTCTTCCCAGTTGCTTCTGTTTGGGAAAGGAGGCAGAGTTTTGACACCCATGGCAGAGGTAAGAAGTGTGGTCCTCAAACCCCGATGATCCCCTGAGATCTGTGTGATTCTTGGGGTTTCACTGGAAACACAGCTTGTGTCTACACAGGAATAAAAGCCTTGCGGCATGGCCATCTGACTCAGGCTCACAGTGCTCAGACTCCGGAGCTAGAAATGGCTGTGTAGACATTTGGGCTTAGGCTGGAGGCCAAGCTCTGGGACCCTCCACCCTCACAGGGTCCCAAAGCATGTTCTCCAGACAAAGTCTGAATGTCTACCCAGTAATTTTTCAGCCCCAGAGTCTTAGCCCTGAAAGCCTGAGTCAGATGACTCAGACCAGCTTTGGAGTTTTTATGACCGTCTAGACAGACCCACAGATTATCCAACTAGTCACCAAGTGCTTCCATGCTGGCTCTTGGAACCCCTTTTCTCCATCATCTCTATTGGCCACACTGCCAGGATATCTCACACTCTCAGCAGAGGATTCTATAGAGGTGAGGAGCTCCACTCAGCTTAGGGCTTTAGTAACTTTTTGCACAGATTCCCCATAAGGATGTTGGAGAAGGAAATGTTCTTTCATCAAGTTTCACTCTCTCCACCCCTGCCCATTTCATGAGCACAGATCCCCAGATCTTCAGAGCATCCTTGAGTTCAGCCATTCCTGGATTATTATTTATACAGTACCAAAGGTTCAAAGATGCTTTGCAGACATGCAATGACAGGTCTTTACCCTGTAGATTTAACAGTTTAAGGGCCAAATTCTGAAGTCCTTACTCAGGGCTTGATTGCTCCATTCTGTGCATGAAGGGATAAAATTATAGCACTCTCTCACTTCTGTGCAAAACATTTGAGCATTGAGGGCACCCTGTGTGCCTGGATCTCCAAAAGACAGTCCAGGCCCTAGTTTTTATTCACTCCTGACACAGGCAAAACTCACCATGAATTCAATGGATAAAGACTATGTCAAAATTGAATAAGGACTTTGGTATTTGAATCTACGTGATTATCCAAAATAACAACATTCTACATAGTGTAATAATTGGAGCTGAGTAAAATTTGGAATTTTCATCCCATGGGAAATTCTGACATTTCAACATTAATTTTTGTTCTAAATATGGCCAGAATGTTGAAATTTACAAAACGTTTTGTGGAACAGAAATGCCCAAACATTTCAATTCAGAAATTTTGAAAAGTTTTTTATTTGACTTGTTTTGCTCAAAACAAAACATCTTGACATTCCCAAAATTTAAATTCTTCATTTTGGTTTGTTTAAATGACCCATATCACTTCATTTTGAGTCATTTCATTATCCCATTGTTTTATGAGACCTGTAGTTTGATGTCCCTCTATGATGTCCCTGTTATCCCGGGGTAGGCTCTTAGACAGACTATAATGCACTGAGAGTCATATAAGTGCCATAATGCACCTTACAAGGCTTGGTCAGAGGGAAATCTACATTGCATTATGGGAAATGTATTAGTCTGGAGAGTTTGGCCCACAGAAGAGAATGAGGGTCCACTCCACCTCCGATAGAGAAATGCAGTTTCATGATTTACTGACCTGATTCAAAATGAAATATTTAAGGGTAGGTCAACAAAATGAAATATTCTGATTCAGGTCAAATTGACCCAAAATGAAATATTTCATTTTGATTTTACGAAAAAGAAAATTGAAAATGTTCAGCAAAATCAAGATTTTCTCATGGAGATTAAAGCCAAAATTATTTTAAAAGTCAACTGATGTTGACTTTTAAAATACATTACAGCACTACTACCCACAGCCAGAGTTGTGAGAGCTCAGCATTTCTGCAAATCAGACTTCAGGTGTCTCTGATCAGATGTTCAGAAAATGAAGAGCACACAATTAGTGTCTACTTGTGAAAATGTTGGTGTATATAACTTGCTCGCTATCACATAGGGCCTTTGTGCCGGAGGCAGAAGCCCATTCTCTAGTGTGCCATTCAACTGAATTAACCATAAGGCCATCTTTTTTCTGCCTGTATTTCCCTGCCGTATTCACCATACAACTTCCAACTAGTGCAACAAATGAGACAGGGACCATACAGACATCATCATTCACTACACAACCCTGATTCAAGCCAGGGCACTGTCCTGTGCACCGAATGAGGCAGGGATCCTAAAAAAAAGTGGTATGTGATCATGTAATTAAAGAGTATGTGATAGCATTAAAGAAAAAGTATCAAATAGTATGTGACCATGTAATCAGAACCTGTTGAACGAACTCCCAAAGGAACTAAGGATCATCACCACATTCCCCTGCAACCTGCCTGCTCTAATTTAAACACATAGCACTATGTGTGCTCAAAAAAAAAAAAATCCACCCACCCCCTACAAAAACAAGCAACTTCCCCACCCCACCCTGAAATAAAACCTTACCAAAATAAAACATTATGGTGCACACACTATTCTCTTGCTGGGGAATGAATACTATGCTAATGAAAGTGATATAAGAAACTGACTAGACAAGGCTAGACTATTTGTTTTTGCCAATGAACATTATGATCAATCTTAGAAATTTGTTTAGAAATGATACAGCAGAACTTTTTAAAGGAAAATCGCCGCATCAGCCTCAACATTCAGACCCAGATCCTCAGCTGGTATAAATCAAGTAAACCCCATGGAAATCAATGGAGCCATGACAATTCACACCAGCTGAGAATCTGGTCATCTGTAAGATTAGGCTCGCAATGAGACAAAGGATACAAATGAGTTGTTTATTCTTTTCTACATACAGCAAAATGTTAAGTCAAGCCTTCTTATCTTCAGACAAATATGAATTGTCTCACATGAAAAAAAATGATTTAAAAAGAGGAATATTGAGAATTTAACTAAAATAAAAAACAAATAACCCTATAACATATTGCATAAGAGAGAGGGATCCTTAATAACAGAAGCCCCAGACAAGTAAAATGTCTTTCTTTAGCTGTGATGCATTGCCACCGCTCTGTATTGTGAGTCGCCTGAAAATAGAAACTTATGTTTAATTGATTTATTTGTAATGATTCTGGCTCAGGGTAGAGATTCTTTGAAGCTGATTGATTACTGCAACAAGCTTAAGATTTCATACCACAACAAACCTTTTTGTACTAATAAACAGTGGGACAATAAAGCTCTGAGGCATGGTGCTTCCCTTCACATTAAAGCGAGGATTTGCAACTTAAGTATGTGAGGGACATAGTTTATGTGCTCCCAAGAAGCAGACATAATGAACTATTTCTTTTAATGGCAGATTATCCCTGTTTCTATTTCCTGAAGTGAAGACCTTGCAAATTGATGTATCTGTCCTCTGAGGTTTTCAGAGAGGCATTATGGCATTTTAAAATATTAATATGAGAGTACATTTAGCTGAAAGTAGCTAGTCTGGTAGTCTCTTGTGGCTGCCATGCAGGTCACCAGAGACCTCCTGTCTCTCAAGGCAAATGATTTACTCTAAGTGTATCATTAAGATATACTTTTTTGGAATTTATGATAGAGCTTTCTCACAAAGTTATACCTTTTCTATAAAAATTTTAAGTATTTTTACGCTTTCCCCCCACACACACACATACACTCTCTGTTCCTTAAAAACCTGGTCAGTGTCATGGGCAAATTGAAAGTGCCACCCCTGCACTGCAGCTGCGGGTTTGCCCTGAACACTGATTAACTAGGACTGGATGTCACATCTTGTTATAACTTTAGGTAGCTGAAGAATTTCCTGGGAGATTTGAAAAGAACTGCAATTATTCTTCCAATGAGGGGGGGAGGATAAAATCAAATAGAATAAAGCAGTAGATGTAAGAAATGGAAAAATATTAATCAAATGCATGGACGCCAATCAATCAATTCAAGAGACTTCCTGTTGTGGAAAACTTAATAATTAAGACATGCTCGCATTTATTTTAAGTTTTCTTTTGGATGACAGATGGTATAATGGGTTAGCCTCTGCTCTTCAAATGTCCAAACCTATCTCAATTAAAACTTATTCAGAAATGAAGTCAGTAGTCAGTAGTCAGAGCTTATTGTGACCTAGTGGAGTGTCAATGGGAGTCCTCCACACTATTTGCAGGATTTTTCTCTCTCTCTCTCTCTCTCATACACACACACATTTATATCCTTCTGGGAGCTAGTAAAGAGTGAGCTTGATTCTTTCCACAAATCTATTCTCTAAGCAGAACTGAGACAGTAAGATAAGTAGGGACAGTAAAAGCTCATATTGAACCTTCTGTCTGGAGGCCAAATCCTACTCCAGTTAAAATCAATGGCAAAACACCCATTTACTTCAATAGTGCAGGATCAGGACCTGGAGGAAAAAAGTAGCTAACTTAAAATATCACTGTTTGTTTTCTGCCTTGAATTATTTAAACCTAAACAGATCTAAAGAGAAGCAGTACTTTAATATATTAACTGAAGTGGAGTCCTTTCATATTTACAACCCAATACTTGAGGTCTCTCTGGCAGATTTCATCTCCATTTCATTAGCTTGTTTAGCTCTTGTTATATATAGACATTTTAGGACAGAGTTTGTGAAGCAAACTAAAACATCAGAGAGGAGTAAAACATACTGACTGTGCAGTAATACAGAATCATGTCTGAAGACTTCCAAGTGAATCAGCAAAATATGCATGAGAGTTATAAGTATAGAGATTTTTCATGTAATCCCAGTCATTCTTCTGACACTAACATTGACTGATAATATTTTCATAGGATGGGCCAGCTCCTCAGCTGATGTGAATCAATGGAGCTCTTCTGACTTCAGTGGAACTAGACCAGTTTATATCAGTTGAGGCTCTGGCCCCACACGTATGTTTCACACTTTTATTATCCATTCCTTTGCATACTAGGGTCCCCTCCATTATGTACTGGGGAGATAAGCATATGGGCCTTAGTCAAAACCAGAAGACCCTGGGGTATCAGTATGTAGAATAACCCTGTTCATGTAGTTTCATATTAATGCATCACATAGCTGCCACCAGCTCTTTTGTACCAACAACATGGTGATGTGGAGAATAGTTAGAGATTAGCCACGCTGCATGACATTCTCCCCCATTCCAAAGTGGTGAGATTTTAGATAACTGCACAGTCAATGCCAAGTCAACACTAACTTACCCTATATGTCCATTGAACCCAACTGGGGACAGCCCATGAGCACAGCAGTAGCCACATGATCAACAGCAATATGGCACTGGAGCCAGTATTGGTGATGATGTAGTGGGCAGCCCAAAACTGCACAGAGGCAGTGAGGGTATTCACATATTGATTTCCCATCAGTTTTCCCAAATAGGGGTCTGGTTTGATGCCTCTCCCCCTGTTCTACAAGGGGAAGGATATGTGTAAGCAGCAGGCCCTTTAAAAGATGTAGATGAATATGATCAAAACAAAACTTGAAAAATCTGAATTCTCTCCTTCTCTGCTTCTGAATGTGAAAGGAACAATAATGTCCTCTAATTTAAAACAATCATCTTGGGAATCTCATTTTCTTAATATACTTATCCATGTATTCTGGAAATCCATTTAGTTGATGTGACAATCTGCTGGGGTTCTCAGAACTGTGAGCCAGTATGTTACCCCTCTCAGCCTCAGTAAGAGCTTTGCTGCTGCTAAGCGGTGTCAGGTCCCTGATCCACCAGCTTATCTGCCTTTGCCAGCAAACTTTAGGGCTCTGCCAGTCCAAACCTCGCCTAGCAGGTAACAATCAGTAAATCCCAATTCCTGAGTTCCTCAGAGATGTCTTTCTGTCCCGTGATCAACCCCTCTGACTATAGCACCCACAAAACCTTAACAAGTTTGCTGTCCTTTAAAGAGACAGTACACATCAGCTTATTAATTTAGCTGGAGTTGACAAACCCTCCACTTCAAAGAATGGCCTGAGATGGTTTATGGGAAGAGTAAAACAAGTTTATGAACAAAAGGACTCCTTATACCAATAAGTATAGAAGTGGTTACAAATGAACAGAGGTAAAAATATGCACCTAAGACTAAAACTCAACAAATTAAAATCTTTTGTTCGAGGAAGTTTTTCTCACCATAGTCTTTCTTCCAGCATGGCTGGCTACATTAAGCTAGAACCAATCACATGGCGCTCAAAGTGCTTGGTTTCTTTGACTCCTTAGGAGAAGAATAACTATAGGGTTGTCTCCCCTTCTTTTTATAGTCCAGTATACCTTTAAAATGTATCCTTTGAAAAGTAAGCCCAGACAAAGTTTCTCTCTTCTGCTGGGGTGTAGATGCCACACTGTCTTTTCCCCCATTTGATAGCTTTGTTTACCTTATATGTAAATATGCCTTCACTGTGGCTGCCTGACAACTAGACTGGTCAGACAAGCAAATACACATTCCTTTGTCTAGGGAATACTGATTTTATGCAAACTTTCCAAACACATTTTAAGAACTTAATTCCTGTGCATATTTTAACTCTTTGTACACATCCTGTACATACACCACATAATGATTTTCAGGACCAGAGTGTTACTAGTTTGTATATGATACCTTACATGACACTTTTTAGATACAGATTATGACAACTGTATGTTAGGTGTAGTGAGGATCTCTCAAGAGTTGCTGATACAGAGTAGTGAATCACCAATGGGCCTCTGTGTCACAACTGGTTTTTAGATTTGAGTCAAAAATGTTTTAGAGAGTTGGAATAGAAGATAAACCCATTCTGCCCCACCCTCACAAAGTACAAATGTAATAGGATATATAGAGCTCATCGTAATAATGTTTTAATCAAAATATGTTGTGTTTTTTAAATTTACTTTTTTAATGAAACCTGAAAACTGTTTTTATATATATTTTTAATTCCTGCTTTCTTTCTCTCCTTTCCCTCCTCCCCCTACAATGACAAAATGAATTAAAGAAAAAAGAAAGGGGGGGTGGAGGAAAAGAAAACAGGAAAAAAACAGCAAAAAGTTGTCACTAAATAAATAAAGCAAAAATCATGCTTTTTTAAAACCTGAATGAATTTTTTTTAATTATTATTATTTTTGTGGGAAAATTTTATTTTTCTACCATCTCTAGTGATATAAAAATACAGTATTTCAGGTATCTAAATTGCTAAATAATTTGAAGATAACGAACATTTTAAATAAGAAACTTTAAAAGGGGATTTGTATATTACATTAGTATTCTGAGACTGATCTCTGCAAACTATTTCATGCTGCCTAGAAGTTTACAAATAGTTTTGAATTAATTAGTGTGGGTAGGGTAGGATGGATCAATGGGGTTATCACTGAGTCTTTAGTTAGATGCATAAAGTCCTAAAAATACAGGCAGCCTAACCATTCCCACACATACTTTTCTTCACCCTATGTTCAGTGCTAAGCTGTTGAACTGCAGCATTTTTGACAATAGCATTATCAGATTCCTCTGAATTACCTAAGTATGATTCCACCAGTAAGTTTAAATGGGCTTCCAGCTGTTCTGTCTTTTCTTAGCCTCCTATTTTTGTGGCTATATGTTTTCTCTACCCTATTCAGAGGATGGGAAGAATTATTCCCTACAAAGTTTGGGTAATGGCATATACAATGGGTATAGGAGGCTGCACAGGAAATCTGATGGTGATGCTACTGCACTGAACGTTAAGAAGATGCTCCTGTAGCAAGTATTATCCATCACTTTATCCTCCTCTATTTCCACTAGGTCAGTTGTGATAACAAGTAACTATATTTAATTCAACATCTAAATTTAAAGGTAAAAATACCAAGTGTCTTCGTAAATATGATATGGGGGAAAAGTAACAGTGACAGCTCCTGCAAATATAAGTGTGAGTGCTCCACTTACAGGTTAGATAATACCAGGGATCTTGTCAGTGGCAGAATGTGGGGCAGCAATATCAGAATACATCCAGTGTTTTCCAACTACAGTGAAAGAGTACTTGCATCACCCCCCCACACACACACACACCCGTCAAGTTTTTAGTTTTGAGTGCATACTAAGTGAGGTTGAAGATATTTTTATCAGTGGCAAAATAATCAGTTCTAAGTTGAGCACTTTACTTTCCTAAAAATTAGTCTTGAATTCTTCTTCAAATTTAGCTTTAGTCAGACGCTTTAACGCTATCTGTAAGAAAAGATAAGACTAACAATAGCAAAGAGAATCAAAGGGCTCTTAAAGACCTCATTTTTCTCGTGTTCCTTAAATATAAGCAGCAAAAATAGTGGGACAATATCTGAGCATGAAGATGCTTCCTTATGGGGCAAATTTGGCTCTCAGATAGATACAAGAGACTCCTATTGATTTCAGTGGGAGTTGTGCATGTGTATATGAGGATAGCATGTTTCTAAATCAGTATATATTGTCTGCAGACCTAAGCACCAATCTTGCAACTGGATCTGCACATGTAGGTCCCCTTCTGCATACAAGTGTCTTTGGCTTCAGTGGAAGCTATACATGTGTATCTAAAAGATTAATTTTGTCCAATATTTAGAGGCCTTTGTACAGTAAAACATTTATTTCTAGTTTTTTCCCATATGGAAGTGTTAAATTCTTCATCACTTAGAGTCATTTAATCAAGATAGGATGTCTGTCTGAAAGTTATGCTCTAGTTCAACCACAGGTTATTGGTTAGTATTCAACACTTGTTCACTCATCTAGTAGGGAGACTAATTCCTTCCATTGCAAGAATTACCAGGTGAAGTTCTGTGACTTTTATTATGTAGGAGGTCAGAAAGATGAACACTTCTGGCACTAAATCTCTATTTATAGCTTTTGCCAACCTGTTTAGGGCAGAAAATTTATATTTCTTAAGGTAAACCCCTGGAGAAAATGGGCCAAATGTTGCAGTCCTCCTTTAGCAAAACTCTCATTAACATCAGTAAAGACTAGGTTTGGTTCTATATATTTTACATTTTACATTTTGAATAACCAAGAATAGTTTTATGTTTTAAATAGACTATTTCAGTCTTTAAAGTTATTGTAAGGATAAATTGGTAGATATTAAACATAGTTTATGATAAAAAATAGCTATTTCCATTGTTAATTTCTGGTCCTAACAAATATTTTGCAAACTTTTCACATATATCGGTCTGACACTGGTATAACACCATCAGTTTCAATGGAGTTACTCTTGATTTACTCCAAAACATCTTATCAGAATCAGTTCCCTCTATCTCCAATATTTCTATACGTTTTTATATAGCATGGAACAGGTTTTTCCAAAACAGCTAATTAATTAAAGTGAAAAATAATAAACCAGTTCCTGTTCATAAATTAAGAATTTTTCTGACTAAAAATTGAAAATGTCATAATCTAGAATTGTGTGATGAAATCTGGAATATGGGTGGTATTGAACTGATACATTCCTTTGCACTTTCTCTCCTGGTATCTATTTTCTATGCAGATTGGCGGAGAACGACATAAGTCATTTTTAGTAGATTCTGGGAAAAGGTCTCAGGTGAAATGAGGTTGATGGTCTGGGCTAAGCTCCTAGTGAGATAAATTAATGCTACATATCCGGCAAATACTTGGTACCATTGTCAGCAATCTTTGCTGGCGGAGTGGGAGGAGAGAGGGGAGGAAGGAAGAAGGAAATTTTAAGATAAATGAGTTCGTAGGCTAAAATACCCTCTCCCTTCAGTAGAGGGTGGTTCCCTCAGGTCAAAGTTGAGGAGTGATGAGGAGAATATTAATAAATCTAGCAATTTAGAAAAGAGCAATCTTCCTGAAATTTGCTCCTAGACATTAAACACAAAGTCTCCGATGGTGTAAATTACCACAACTCCATTGACTTCAAAGCAACTACCTTGCTTAACACCAGTTGAGAATCTGACTCTAATCCTAAAGAAAGAAAGGTTCTTAAATATCTTGTTTCTAACAGTAACTTCTTTCCAAGTAGCTGTAGAGCAGTGTAATCTTTTCAAATGCAAGACTCCCATTGAGGTCAGTGGAAGGTGTGTGTGTAAGGAGTACAGGACTGGGCCTTTAATTTTCAAATAGCATATTCAATAAATTATATTATTGAATCCAATAGTGCTAATTCTCCACCATTGTGTTTAAGGAGTATCTGATGCAGCACACACAGAGCACTGTAAATAGGTCAGGTTTTATTGTTTATTTTAACAAATGGATAGGGTTGCATTAGCATTGGGGGGAAATGTATAAATATTGATTTGAAAACCTGGAGTACACAATAAAAGAGCAACCCTTGTAACCCTTTTAGAGAAATCCAGTCATAAATAAAGTTCATCTCCATTTTTTTCCCAACAAAACAATTAATACATTATTCATCCAGAAAGTATTATCATTGCTATCTTTACTAACAATACTAGCACTACATTACATAGATTATATTTATTTGCAAACCTAACAGGGGACATCATGACATATAATGCAACATTGTTTTATTTGTGGCACAGTCTATCAGGGCAACTTTTAATAGTTCCACATAAGCTGAGTGCTAAAGGATGCAGCTGACAAATGTTTGTATTATTCTAACTACGGCAAAAACAAAATCGATAAATGCATTTTTGCAGCTAGGGAAATAGCTATGTACTGTCTTAGGTCACATCTTGTTCATTTACTTTACATCTTCCTGTACACAGAAGTCTCTGTCCAATAATATTAATGGTGTGCAGCTGTATAAAATTAAGCCTTTTTTTTAATTAAGTAAACTTTTTTTTAAAAGTAGGATGCTAACTAGTTGACTAAAGCACATTTATATTAGCAATCAACAAACCTATCCAGAAAAGTTTTGGAGATTCCTTTCATTTCTGATGACACCAGACATTCTCTACATCTTCTGCACTGACAGTTGGGTTTCAAAATCTCATGAGCAAAGGCTTCCTTATGAGATTTCTAGTGCTGCCTCACTCTCACTGGATTGAAAGTAAGTTGAAAGCAGCTAATGCACAATACCACATTATGCCCCATGTAGCGTCAGTGTATTGAGAAGGAAAAGGGCACAAGGAGCCTTTTCCTCAACCACCTCACCCATGGATCACATATGACATGGCAGGCCTGGTTATCATGCCTAACCGCACATTATAGCCTTGGGGAATGTGGTTTGTTAGTGAAAGGGCAAAGGGCTGGGCTTAGAATGATTTCAGGCCACCAACCTGCTAGTGCACATGGATGGCAACATATGCTAGCTGAGAGACAAGAAGCTAAGCCAAGTGGTGCCCAGGCCAAAAGGTAAGCATTGGGCACTCAAGAGTCAACTTGGTAATGAATGGATGATATAGCATTCTTTAATTTCACAATTTTTATATAGTAAAATCTGGTGGTGTAAAACTTAATGTGGTCCACATGCTTGTGGACTTCAAGGAAGACACAGCTCCTTCCCCAAAGGACTTTATGAGCTAAAAACAAATTAGCAAGAATATTAGTTTTTAACCATACTGGTTTTAGTTTATGGTGTCCCCTTTAACTAAAACTTCTATCTTATACAGTTAAAACTTTGGATTCAAATAAATCAGAATATGCTCCTCAGCTGTCACAGAACATACAAGAAGCACAGTTGCTACTCAGTGAACCTCAGAGCATCAAACTAGGTAAAACAAGAGGTTCAGAAGGTTTTTCATCTACTTGTTCACCAAACTTAAAGAAATGGATTGTTTTCATGGACCTTTCATACCCTACATAGAAACAGAAGGACATGTCAAAAGGACAGGTTATTCCTTTGGGGAAAGTTTTACATTTAACAAAACAAGTGTCATCTTGACATTTTGGGTGGGGAGCATATTTTGAAAACCTCAAATCCAGACATTTGATTAGCCCAAAGGAACAACAGGACCTGTTAACATCAGGGTGTGAGAAAATTGCAAATCTACAGTAGATGCGCTTCTTACAAGGTTAACACAACAACACTATGCAAAGAGCTAATATTAATACAATGTTAAATGTTGAAAATTGAGCACTCAGAAAGTCAGAGAACATACAATTAAATCTAAAACTCAACTTTAACTATGTCTCATTGAACTGATATCTTAAAGTTTGGCCTTTCAGAAATCATTCTAGAATATCTAAAATATAATAGAAAATAAAAACTAATATCTTTTAGAAGGCTACAAATGCAGAGATCGGACATCTTTTTAAGTATTAATTAGCTCTCCAAAACAAGCCAAGCTTGAAGAAAATGTCAGTAGTATAAAACATAATATTTAAAATTGCATGATTCAGGATTTGAAACATTTCCAAGTTTAAGATAATACAAACTTTTCAGTGACTTACAGTTTTTTTTCAAAATTCAGTTTTGTTCAGAGATTTCCCCTATATTTGAAGCTTCAGTTAGTTGAGCATAAAAGTAAACAGTAAAGTATACTGGTCATGTGCACCCCTATAGCAAAGAAACCAAATAGAGAATTCGACTTGTTATTGTTGTTGTTGTTGTTGTTGTTGTTGTTGTTGTTGGGTTTTTTTGCATCACTTACCTTTTGTTGAGCTAGGTGTGTACAAAATTCTGAATGGAACATTGGAATTAAGGAGGATATTTTCACAACTGTTCTCATTGATTTTTCAGTGGTTGATAGGTACCTACTCACGGTTTTGTGCCTTTGAGAATCTCCTCCTTCTAAGTTCATATTTTTTTAAATATGTAATGAATGAAAAAGTGGCTGAAACTTTATTGAAAGAATTTGTTTCTGGATACAGATTGGGCATGGAGAATTGTAATCCAAAAGACATTCATTTCAAAAAATGATAAGCAACTTTAAAAACAGGAAGGGCATCTGAAAACACCAGGGGTATGGCAAAGGAAGTTGCATTTGAGCCTTAAATATTTCAATCCAAAAATTATAAAATGTCTTTAGAAATGTCTTGAGAAAATGGAAGTAGTTGAGTTAAAGTGGATGAATTTCAAGAGGTTCAAGAGGTTTTACTTTATTTGAGCATCTAAAGGATACTCTCCACTGTCATGACAGCTGTTCACATGAAGAAACCAGAGTTTTCTCCACCCAGCTGATTTTTCTTGTCTTTAAGATGAGGTTCTAGGGCCCTTCCCCCATGGGCAAGTTCTTCAAGGAGAAGCAATACGGCCTTATCCTCACCATCTGCTGGCTACTCCAGCAGCAAGGCCCAATAACTTCTCTGTGAGTTCCCAAAATACTTTGCTCCTCCTAGTAAACTTTTTATTTAAACTGAACCCAACCTCACCAAAATAATGTGTCTCTCCTGGACCATTTTGTAGCCCTCTGCACCTACCACCAACTAGTCAGTGACTATCTGGAGAAGTAAAGGAGAACGATCTTTTAAAATTATCCTCCACGCCTACCAGGATATAGAGAAAATCCCGGGTGTCTCTTTCTACCCACAGCCCCCGGCACTTCTATAGATAATAGTAGACAATATGGTTACTTTATGTTCTCAGCCCTAACTATTCTGGTATCTAAGCATCTGCTTCCCACACACCATTTAGGGAAATCTGCTGCATTGATACAGCACAACACCTTCCTAGGGTCCCCTCCAGAAGCCCCACCTGGCACCATGAGATCACACCACACTTGCAGTGGCAGTGCCATATTGGTTTCTCTTCTCTCCAGAGAAGCAGAGGCAGAATTATGGGTCCTCCATATCCCTCCCAGGAGTAACATCAGAGGCACCTTCCCCTTTGAGAGTACCCCCTCTGGCTCTCCCCACAGTCAGGTAGTGAGACAATGGGTGACGTTTACTTCAGCAGCCCAGGTGTATGTGCTTGGGGCAGGTGTTCCAGGCCTGCTGTACTTTTCCCCTCCTGCTGCACAGAGTCGTCTACGACAGGCTTCCCCTTCAGAAGTGTGTGTTGGAAATAACACCCTATTGAGATGCATGGGACAGTCACACCTAAGAGTTTTTATTTCCGGATGCAGGTTCTGACACAAGTCACTGCCGTGGTTCAACTCGGTTCACATTTGCAAGCTTTCCTTCACAATCATGAAGGCTAGAAACTTAAGTTTATAAACATGAAAGCTCAGATTCCATTGTAATCACATGATTCCAAGAGTTGGGGGTCTAGGCATGGGCCTATACTGCTTGTGCCTCGATCCATGCAGAATTCTCACAGGAACAGAAGTGGTCTGCAAAGGATTAAGTGAACAAAGCAGAGATTAAAGTACCCCTGTGGAGTGCTGGAAGAGGCTGCCATAGAAATGGCTCAGCACTACCATGAAAGGTGACTTATAGCTTTTGCTAGCCAGAATCATGCTACTACCTCCAATTAAAAATGATGTTATTGACCTACCTGTTAAAAGTCAAATACCTAATGCTTCATTTTCCCCCTGTTGGGGCTTGTATGCACACCTCTACTCCATTAGTTTCACCAGAAAGGTCCTGCTAGTCTTCACTGTACACATAAATCTGATAAATTTCCAAAGTATGCTCAGCTTTCACAAGAAAAACAAAAACCATGATGCAGACTGACCTGTTTTTATAAGGACATGAGCTTATAAACCGAGCCTAGAAGTAATAGGATGAAATTGATCAAAAGTATACTGAGTAACAGGAGGCCTTTTCTAGCAGTGAGGCCTACCATATATGGGAAAAAATGTCCCTAACAATGCGATAGAGTCATTGGAGTCACTTAAAACTGAACTGGAAACAACATCAGATTTTATCATGTAGACTACTTTGCAGTCACAGCAAAATGGACTGAATGACACTATAGGTCTTTTCCATCTCTAATTTCTATTAGCTTCATTGGGCAGTCTTTACTCAGTCTGTACTCAGGCAAAAGTCTCTTCAGTGAGAGTTTAGCCTGAGTAAGGCAAAGATTTAGCCCTCTGTTTCCATAGAAACCCCAAACATTGGGAGAAAATGTGAAAAATACAGGCTATTACCCATCAAAAGGTGGTTCAACTGTATGTTGTCAAGGCAAAGCAGTTGTGAACCCATTTAGGTGGCTACTGTACAGAGAGGCAAAATGCAGCTTTAAATTGTTATCCCAGTTTTTGATTTAAGAAAAAAAATGTGTTTGACCCACTACCATGTTCCTGTCAGAAACATGAAATGTGAGCATTGTAACTACTGTGCATATATTTACACTATGGCCAGATCCTCAGATGGAATAAAATATCACAGCTCCATTTACTTCACCTGAGCTACAACAATTCACAGAAGCTGAGGATCTGGCCCTATATTTTTTTCTGTAGTTCTCATACAGCAGTCAGTGACAAAAGCTAATATGAATGTTTGAGTACCCATAGCATTGTCAAGATGTTCAATCAATAAGGTGTCTTTTCTGGAATGTGGAATGGAAACAAAATAATTGAAATAGAAATGAAGCTACACAACCCAAGAAAATCCCCATTTTACAGTTTTAGGCCCCAGTTCAGGAAAGCATTTAATTCCCTACTGTTCAGCACTTATGCACATATTTAAGTACTTTACCCAAAAGAGATGGTTTCCTGAACTGGGGCCTAAATGACAAATGACACAAGTTGTATGAAGTGTTGTATCCATATTGGTCCCAGGAGATTAGACAGACAAGGTAGGTGAGGTAAATATCTTTTATTGAAGCAGCAAAGAATCCTGTGGCACCTTATAGACTAACAGATGTTTTGGAGCATGAGCTTTCACATGCATCTGAGGAAGTGGGTATTCACCCACGAAAGCTCATGCTCCAAAACGTCTGTTAGTCTATAAGGTGCCACAGGATTCTTTGCTGCTTTTACAGACCCAGACTAACACGGCTTACCCTCTGATCTTTTATTGAAGCATCTTCTGTTGGTGAGAGAGACAAGCTTACACAGACCTGAAACTCTGTGTAAGCTCAAAAGCTTGTCTCTCTCACCAACAGAAGTTGGTCCAGTAAGAAATATTTACCTCACCCACCTTACCTCTCTAAATGACACAAGTATCACTCAAATTGTGAACTACTACTATCTCTGTATGTCTTTGTATAACACATCTACTTCTTAATAGTTATTAATAATATATATTCTTCCTTATCATTTTTTTATTTCAGCTCTGAGCTATTTTTAAAAGTCCATCCACTCTATTCTTTATATAATTTAAAGTTTCCCAAAGTTTCAACAAGCCATCTTAAATCTTCTGTTTTCAGCATCATCATCATCATCATAACTTAGAATAATATTTCCTCTGCTATTTTCTGTACCAGAAGACTATGTGCTTGCCAAAAAAAGTATGTCAAAGCAGTTTTCCATAGTATAAATTTCAGTTGTTCTCAGCTTCTCAAAATAGTAGCCATAGTAGGCTTGCTTTTACTAATGCACCTATGTAATGAAAACAGAGATATGGCTATAAAGAGCTTTTTATATGCTATACAGAGCATAAACCACAGGGTAGATTTTATTTCCTTCATCTACAGGAGATAAACAAAACAAAAGTGCAAAGAGGATGAAATGGGTGTGTATCTATTTAGAAAATCAAATGGCTAGATTACATGTATAAAAATAAAAGTAATGTGTCAAAAGACTAGAGGCCAAAAACTAGAATAAAATCCATCATCATTGTTGTAGGAAACAGTAGGCCAAATGTACAGTCTTAATCCTACTTTCTTTGACTTTTGGATCTGTCTCTGAATTACTGTGCCACTGAAGAAAAAGATATAAATGGAAATGAGTAAATGAGACAGAAAAGAGTAAATAAAATAAATATGTAATATGTGATAAACATAATATCTATGGTTTGATTTTCATTCGAAGCTGTAATGAAGTTACAAAGCAGGAGAACCATTTTTATATCCAATTTTAAAATCTTGTGATACTGTGAGGAAACCTCAAAAACAGTGTTATAGAACACATCTTAAATGCTTTAGTGTACCTCTCTGAAATCTGGTTAAATCATGTTTCTTTAGTGTCTGTAAAATATTAAATACATTTGAGGGACAGTATCACATAAACCCTTACATAGTGCTTTGAAACATCATTTAAAATTATACTAAATTAGAGATATATGTCATGCACTTTAAAGTAATGCTTTTTATATCTGAACACTTTCAAGTTCTTGTGCATTTGTAGGGTTTTAGACATATAAATGGCAAAGAACCTTCCCCAGCTGTCTAGATTCACAATGTGAATATTGAATAATCTGTCTCTTCTTTGCTTGCGTCATGAAGTTTGAATAATTTAACAATAGGTCATTTGAGCTCTGTTGTATCATCAACTAATTACTAAATTTATGTTCATCAATAGCAAAGCCATGGTAGTATTTTAAATTCCATTTATTGTGCCTTAGCTTAACGTTTACTGTTATCCTTCCTCTACATTTTTTCCCGTCATGAAAATTAACCCACAATATATCTTTCTGGAAAGAAAATAAACAACTCCCTTGCCAAGCCTTTCATTATGCTGCTTCTTTCCATCATCAATTGTGATCTAACAGTAGCCTAGTAAAAAGCCTGGGCCTTTGAAGTGTTGTGCTAATTTGATTAATACATAGTTACATCCTGTTATGATGCACTTTGCCTTATGCATTTTAAATGGAAAATGCAGAGTGAATTACATTTGTGTTAAAAACACAGCATACTAAATGAACAGTACTGAAAGTGGTCTATAATAAGAAGCACTGCAACCACTTTACATGTGCAAAAGGTTATTGTTTGCAGGTTAATGATAATTGTAGAAAAATACATGTTTTTATAACAATTAAGAAGCCAATATAAATACCAGTGAGATTCATAGAGCTGCTGTTGGAAATATTTACCCTAAAAGTGATTAAAAAGATTAGATAAACATTACCATTTAATTAAGAAAATATTCAGAAGGATCATCTAAACTACTTTTTCTTTTTCCATATATGATCATGTTATGGGATCCAAAGTTGGTTCTAAATAGACATTGTTCCTGGAAGAATCTTAACACATTTTCCTTTCTTTTTTACTGAAACAATAGAGGATGGATTGTTCAATGATTCCAGACATGATCAAATAAGATTTATTTGTGTGTATAGGATGTAATGGTTAATAGTAGACTATACTGATGGAACAAAGACCATTAATGGTGAAACTCAGATTATCGGAGAAATACACTTTATATCATGTATCAGATTCATTTTTCTGATCTACAATGCAATTTTTAAATTATAGCATTAAAAACCATGGGTAAAATTCACCGTGGATGAAAGTGGGCAAAACTGCACTGACTTCAACCAGAGCTGTGCTCTTTAGCCCTTGGGGTTTCTCTGTTCCCCATATGTTTAATAAGAATATGCTTATGTACTATAGTAGCTACATAGTTCAAGATATTAATAATGACTGGAGAATAAGAAACAAATCTTCACAATAGATATGCATTTCAGTTTTATTGGAGACAAAAAAGGTACGCAAAAATTATTTTTTACAGCTATGTATTTTAAATGCTTACAAAAAATTTTGCACCCATTTAACTTTTCACAATGCCTGTTGAAACCAACAGAAATGCACTCTCATTGACTTCAATGAGCACTGGATTAGAACATAAGTTTCTTTAAGTACTTGTATTCAAACTCTTTAAGGCATTTTTTCTCATGACATCTGTGTTGAACCCATAATCTAAATCTATGAATAAACTCTTCAGCTATTATTTATGATCTGCATGTATACACCATGCTAGGTTGCGGTTCACATTTTAAAGCACAGCAGTAAAGCAGGAAGGCAATATTATGAACTGATTACAGTTGTTTATATCTTGTAGTCTTAAGTCTGCTCATATTTCTCACCTCTTGTCCCTTAGACAGCAGATCCTGACTGCATTTCTTTTTTCAGTTTCAAACCGAAAAAGATGAGCTATGCATTATAGGATACTTTTGTTAAATAGAAAAAAACACGCAAGGACAACACAGAAAAAGCTAAAAAATATTGATTGAGCAAACAGTATAATATAGAGCCTATTTCTGCTCTTTTAATAGATTGATAGAATCATCCAGATTAAAGAAGGAAAAGATTTATTATGCCATCCACTTCCCCACTAATGCAAGATAGTTTGCTACTGGTGGGTTGGCTGTTATTGTTTTGTTTTGATTTTGTCCCATCTACTTTTAAATGCCACAAACAATGTAGCTTCTATCACTTTCTTTGGGAGGTATTTCCACAACTATATAGATCTCACTGTCATTAGGAGCTTTTCCCATAATTCTATCTAAATGTTCTCTTCCTTAACTTCATGCCATTACTCCTAGCTATACTTCCATGTACCACACTAAATAATTCCTTCCCTTCTCTGGTGTTTACACTTCTCAAGTATTTCTAGGCTATTAACACAGTGCCTTTCTACACATCCTTTATCTGAGTTATATACATATATATAACTCGGGTAAAGGATATACACCTCTACCTCGAGATAACGCTGTCCTTGGGAGCCAAAAAATCTTACTGCCTTGTAGGTGAGACCATGTTATATTAAACTTGCTTTGATCCATCGGAGTGCGCAGCCCTGTCCCCCCCGGAACACTGCTTTACCACATTATATCCAAATTTGTGTTATATTGGGTGGCGTTATATCGAGGTAGCGGTGTATATATGCATATAAAGCTAAATATTAATATATTATATATGTATGAATATACATATTTATCTCTCTTAAGCTTTTCCTCATAAGTCATCTTCATGGTCATTTTTGTTACCATTTCCTGAATGTCCTCCAATTTATCAATATCTCCTAGTAATATGAGGCATCTGTGCACACAAGGAGGCATCATACTACGGAGAAAGGGATTCCTCTTTATGGCTTTGATGCAAAGCCCATTGAAATCAATGGAAAGATTCCCATTGACTGCACTAGACCAGGGGTAGGCAACCTATGGCACGGGTGCCAAAGTCGGCAAGCGAGCTGATTTTCAGTGGCACTCACACTGTCTGGGTCCTGGCCACTGGTCTGAGGGGCTCTGCATTTTAATTCAGTTTTAAATGAATCTTCTTAAACATTTTAAAAACCTTATTTACTTTACATACAACAATAATTTAGTTATATATTATAGACTTATAGAAAGAGACCGTCTAAAAATGTTAAAATGTATTACCGGCATGCAAAACCTTAAATTAGAGTGAATAAATGAAGACTCGGCACCCCACTTCCAAAAGGTTGCCGACCCCTGCACTAGACTTTGAATCAGGTTCATTGTACCCAGAACTGAAATGCAGTATTCCAGGTGAGTTTATAGTACAGGGAGTTAGATCTTGATTCAAAGCATAATGAAGTCAGTGGGAGCCATTGACTTGACTGGACTTTGGATTAGGTCAATAGTGAAGGACTGTTACCTCCCTTCTCCATTACATGATGCCTTTCTGTTTGCCACAAAACATTGCAGTGCTTTTTATGAAGAGATGCACACAGTCCAAAACTCTGGGTTGAAAACCTTGAACTCTGAGAAAGTTTGGCTCCAGAACAGATCCAGCTCTAGATCAGAATTTTCTAACTGGGACCCATCTCTGCCTTTTGTTGTCATGCTGCATTGCAAACTCATGGATGAGATGCTGCCTGGAATATCTGTGCTTTTGATTATTTTTGTTTTATTCAAAGATATTTTCTACCAATGTTTATTATTTTTTTAGGAGTCTTTTCAATACTATTTGCAACTTCTCAAATGTTAATGTCATCTGAGAAATTTATTAATATGTCCTTTACATTAGTTGAGATATCCATCTGTAAGCAGTTAGCTATTCATCTCAAATGTCTCACCTCTCAGTCATTGTCCCCAAAGGAAACTGCACATCTTCAAAAGAGTCTGGGAACTTAAATTCCTAACTCTGATAGGCACTAAAAATCGTGGACTCTGGTTTTATGGTTTATTACAACAATTTAACATGGTTTATTAATTAGTCCTTTTTTACACTTCCCTGACCTGAGTTAGACTATATATATTTAGCTCTCTTAAGCTTTCCTCAAAAGTCATCTGCATGGTCATTTTTGTTACCGTTTTCTGAATGTCCTCCTTTGTCCTTTGCAGTGGTGTTAATTGCCCACATAAATGGTCTCTTGCAACATGTGTTAACCCCTCATTCTTAATAATCAGTTTCACCTTGTATTTAGCTTTGAGACTCTGATAATTTTTTCCAGACCTGAAGAGCTGTGTGTGAAGCTCAAAATCTTGTCTCTTCCACCACCAACAGTTGGCCCAGTGAAACATATTACCTCACCCACCTTCACCATCTTAATATAATCAGTGATTAACCTATAAATCTGCATTTATATAGTTCTACATCTTTTTACTATAACTATGTGCTTTATCCCACATGCCCAATATACAATAGGCACCCTAATTATTTCCTTTATCCCAGCATGCTAATATTAATGTTAATAACATTTGCTGAATTGGTTGGGCCATTACACTAATTGAATCTATTTCCCCATGTTAAGTATCCTCACACCTTCTATGGGTCATCTCGATTATCACTTCAAAAGTTTGTTTTTTCTCCTGCTGATGATAGCTCATCTCGGTTGGCCTCTTACAGTTGGTATGGCTACTTCCACCTTTTCATGTTATATGTATGTATAAATATCTTCTTGCTGTATGTTCCAGTCTATGCATCTGATGAAGTGGACTGTAGCCCATGAAAGCTTATGCCCAAATAAATTTGTTAGTCTCTAAGGTGCCACAAGTACTCCTGTTCTTTTTGTGGATACAGTCTAACACAGCTACTACTTTGAAACCTGAAAATTATCAATATTTGTCAACTGCCAGTTCCTAATTGCTAATTTTAAAGAATAATACATAATGGAGACTTCTGTTTATAATGAAATGTAAATTATCTTCAGGTCAAGCCATTGACTAATATTCTTTGCAAATTAAGTTCGGAATGCTGAAGTTCCAGAAGAACATTGATTTTGTTTCAAGTGATTATTTGGAGTGAAAGTAACCTCAAGTGGGTTATCCAGCACAATCATCCTTAAATGGGCATCATGTGTTATGATTATTACCACTGATAGTAAATCCACAACCTTGGTTACATTACCCAACTGCTTTATGAGGTACAGAACTTTTCCTAATATTTAAACTAATATTTTACTGCTGTAGCTATATTACTTCTTCTCATCTCATTGATTAAATAAAAAGAATTGGTACTTTCTGTTTTATAACATCTCTTCATTGTTTTGCAGATCCATACCACGTTTCCATAATAACTGGCTCACAGTTCTATTTTCATATGCTAAAATTGTTGGTGCAGTCACAAGTACATATTTGTCAAGAAATATTCTACACCAACACCGCCATATATTCTTTATGAGAGACCTTTGAATGCGAACAGCTCTGTTAGTCTCTGAGATTGGACCTAGTGTGACTAGATGACCCAATTTTATAGAGCTAGTCCCAATATTCAGGACTTTGTCTTATATGGACATCTATTACCCCCAATCTCTTGTCCCAATTTTTCATACTTGCTATCTGGTCACCACCAAAATAGGCCCTTTGCTTGATTCCAAGGAGGTCCCTGTCTTCAAAATGGAGAGATAATGGTCTGAACATGGCATATAACCCTTTCCTCAAGTCTCACCCCTGAAAAAGATTCAAAGCATGACCATTTTTAAAACTGACCCAGAGTTGGAAACCATTTGGGATAGTCCCAAAAGTTATCATGGCAGCCATCATGAGCTAGAGGAGATGTCATCTATCTGGACATTTGAATCTGATTGCAGAGTTGGGACCTTGTTTGCTAGCTCTTTGGGACAAGTATAGATAGCACCATATGCAGTGTCAATACTCAGTAATAATAGATGCCTTCCACCAGAAAGTTTTAATTTGGCTAAAAATGAAGGGGAAAGATGTTTTTAAAAAACTGTGAAAGAAATAGAAATTTTGTTTTAAAGACATCAGAGGTGAGCTGTGAGTTATAATATTTTATATTATATTGAACATTTGCTGATCAATTCACATGATAGAAAATAACTTAATGCATCATATTCCTGTCATCATAAGTACATGCTTAATTATATAGTTATAATTGATGGAGGTAGCAGTTAGGGTATGCAAGAATAAGGAGAAAAGCCTATCTCTTAATCTGTAGATACAGAGAGTCTTTGGAAGTGGAACCTGAACAGTTCTGCTGTACAAGGGAGGGGGCAGGATATAGGGACTTCTAAACTCTTTGACACAGCAGGGGGCATTGTTATTATTGTTTGTATTACTGTAGTGCCTAGGAATCCCAGTCATGGACCAGGACCCCATTTGTGCTAGATGATGTACACACCCAGAGCAAAAAGACAAAGAGCTTACGGGCTAAGTACACAAGAGACAACAGCGCAATACAGACAGAGCAGTACAAGCAAACAATGAGGCAATATTCTCCAAGTAGATGAGACAGACAGGGTGGGGGAAGGAGTAGAACACGGAAACAGAGTGGACAATATGGTGGCAGCAAACATCATGTTAGTTCCACATTTTTTCATGAGGGGTTACTGAGGAAGGGCTCTGGAAGGGGGAACAAGAGTGAGTGTGCCACTTAGATCCTCTGGTCCTTTGCTCCCATGGAGTGATACAGTGCTGGGGCTGTATTCCATTAGGCTGGAATAGTAAACATAGTACATGTATACTGTTGGGGATTAGACTAGATGACCTTTGCAATCCCTTCTAATTCTATGATTCTATAGTAGCTTTGGAGCTTCTTTCCTCCATCTTCACAGCCTGTGGCCAGAGGGGAATCTTTCCCCTTCTTTCCCACAGGAAGTTCGCCAGCACTCAGTCAAGTTACTCATGCTGGGTACTGCAGAGAGGATCATAACCTAAATTAGTAGAGTCTTGTGGACCAATTATGTATTCTTTGTGTACTCAGTACTCCCATTGGCTCTAATGGGAATTGTGTGTAACCAAGGAATGCAGGTTCAGGATCCTAAATTGTGATTTTAAATCATTAGGCACATGCTGTTTATTTACTCATTGTAATGAATAGGAGGATGCTTTAAATTCAAAGTAAATTCTAAGTACAGAACCTTAAATCATATTGATTAATCACTAGAATACATTAAAGGCAGTGGTTTCTGCAAATTTTGTGCAGAAATTATCTTTTAGTCAAACTCTGTTTCTCTCTTTCTATCTGTCCCATGTGAAATTCATGAACCTTTAAATACTGTGAGATTACAGATAGCTAAACTGACATTTTTACTTTCACTTAGCAGCCTGAATAATTCGTACACTCCAAACATTTTAAATGCTAAAGTAATCATTGCTGTGAATTCATCTTGTGATGCCATAGCAGTTGATGACTGACATAATAAATTTCAAGTATATGAAACCTTGGAAAGAATGTGAGAAATATTTCTTATTTTAAATACGTAACAATTAAATGATCTATAACTAGCAGTATATTCTGATGTCCTTAATGAAATGCTCTTTAAAAGTATGATGTATTGTGATTAGCAACAAAGAGTCCTGTGGCACCTTATAGACTAACAGACGTATTGGAGCATGAGCTTTCGTGAGTGAATACCCACTTCATCAGATACAATGTATGTATTGATGTATTGTGATTGTTTTTCCACTTCTGCACAAGTAGAGAATTTCACTGAAATTTTTAGTGCATTTCCCTCAAAGTCAGAAAGAACTGTACTATGTATATCAGGACCACCAGACCTACTTAATATATGGAATAAAAGTGAAGGGTCAGTGAGCGCTACTAAACTCTCAGCATGCATTGTAGGAAACTGCAGGAACAATATTACCTCCCTCAGGAGATGCTGTGACACCACGAGCACTACAGAATAGCAATAGTTATGTCTATAGTAGTATCCACTCTATATATTTTGTCTTAGAGATTAGCCCAAACCAAAACCACAGTGCCAAGCATGCCCACACTTTTTGCATCTATATTATCTGCTGAACCAAAACCCAATTTGAAATGTTCCCATGTGTCTGACGAAGTGGGTATTCACCCACGAATGCTCATGCTCCAATACATCTGTTAGTCTTTAAGGTGCCACAGGACTCATTGTTGCTTTATACAGATCCAGACTGACATGGCTACCGCTCTGATAGTTGACACTATATTTTGTAGGGTTATAAGTCTGAATCCAGCTTCTGCAGTTTGGATCCATCTTGGCTTTTTCAGAAGGATTTTTGCATGTCTGTATGATCTGAACTGCCCGGGAATATCCATGTTCATAGAGAGGACAATGGATGCACAAAAACAACACTTAACGATAAACACTATGAGCCAAGCACAGCCTAAGATGCTTGAAATTCATATTGGCACTGCTGTGAGACCTCTATGTGTTTTTCTAGGAGTAGAATTTGCCCCATATTAATTTGAAATTTCTAAATAATTCTATGAATGTCAATGTTATGATCTGTATGTACGTATGATGTAGGACAAGTCAATTAATCATTCTGTGCCTCAGTTCCCCATTTGTTAAAGGGGGATAATGATGCTGTCCTTCTCTGTCTTTCTCTTTAGATTGTCAGCTGTTCAAAGCAAGGGCTCTCTCCTACTTCGTTTGTTTGCAGCATCTAGCATAATGGGGCTCTGATCACATTTTATTCTGGTTGGATATTACCTAGCACAACTGTAGGACCAAGCACTGCCTGGTCTATGAGTAGGGCCCCTAGGTGCCATGACAATCATGGAGTCTCAAACCTCATACAGTTATACAAGTAATATATAAAAATAATGTAAATAATTCCATTGACTCTTTGCTTTTTAGGAACTTGTATCATCTTCAGATTTGTCTAATTATTTAAAAAGGCCAATCTTGTTAATCTGCAATATCCCTTTATTTCTGGTATAATATAATAATTAATCACTTTTGTGTTGAAAAAGCTTCAGTGTGAACCATTAAGTATAAACCTGTTCTCTCTCTCATTCACAGGTCATTGGAAGAACTTTGTGTTCATGTCAATGTGCACCTCAGACTGAAAAAAATTAAATTCTGTTCAGGGACCAAAAAACATAAAAAATTATAATCACTCAAAATAATATTGAAGCAAGGACTTATTGCAACCCTCCAGAAGACAAAAAATGTCAAAGTTAGAACAAATAATCCTCCCTTTAAAAAAGTGCAAAAATTATGAGGGAACAAGCTGTGCCCCAAACTTCCATACTTAGTCACCTTTCTCTTGCTATAGCCTATCCCTCATCCTTAATCTTTACTGTTATCCGTTTACAGTGAAAGCTCCTGAGGTAGAGACTTCGCCTTCTAATTCATTTCTCACACATATAGCACATTGCAGATACTAATTAATGAAATCACCCCATTCTTCATTCAAAATCTGCAGGAAGGCTAACCCAGTATTGCCAACATCAAATGTTCAAAAATCATAAGTCAGCCCCCAAAATCATAAGATTTTAAAAATACTATTATATGTGCTTTTATTTGCCTCTGTGTGTTTAGGGGTTATATTTGCAGGCTTTTCTAGACATTGAATTTTTTTGTTTAAATCTAAAAGCTGAGATTCTCAGTTAATAAACTGATTCCAGCAGCTGGGGCTTTAAGAAAAACATCAAATAACAGGAGAGGCATGATGAAATTTTGGAGAATTGGCAATAGTGCCATACGAATGTACCATGCTGTTTTTACTAAAGGGTACTGATCATGGTGATGAAAGATAAAGCAGTGGTGGAAAAGATCCCAGTGTATCAAGGAGAGAATGTGTTTCCAGTGAGTGCTTTTCTCATGTGGAATGAAATCCTAAAGCATTTGTTTTGAAAAATCTCTGCTTATAAACCTGGCCTTCTAACACTGTCTGAGGCACTATAATCTAGTCAGCTTTGATGCAGAGGAATCTAAGGTCAGACTTGCTGTTGATGAACTGAAATGCTTACATTTCTCCTGGATGCCATAGCAGTAGAGAAAGAATGGATGATTAATCCTTAGTAGGATGATCAACCCTACCCAAGGAACTCACTTTTTTTTTAACTGATAGGACTGACGGTGATAGTGCAGCTCACAGTAGTATTAACTACATCTATAAACCTCAACACCACTTCTCTTGGCTTTGTCACAGCCATGTGTTCTTTAATTTTTCTTTTTGATATTCCAGGCTGTTTGCTTCCAATATGTTGAATAATGTGCAAGATAAAATGGCATGTGTGAAGAGACCAGTACCGCATGTGTGGGTGTGTTAGTTATGGTATTAATATAAGTGACAAAAAAAATTCTGACCTGTAGCATATGTTTGGGTGAGAAGAAGAGAGAGCTGCAAAAGAAAGCAAAAATGATATGATGCCACTACTCTGTCTCACAACAGATGTTTCCATTAGTAAAATAGGAATAATAATCATACCACTACCAATAAGCCATTTAGTTTTTATGTTCATTTCACAGAGAAAATAAAATCTTTTTTTGAAATGAAAGGCACAGAGGTCTATTCTTCCTTCACTGTACTGAGGAGTTTCAATTGTAGCTCCCATTATTGCTCAAGGGAGTTTACCTGCTTAAATCTTCCTCACATTGACGTGAGAATAGACCCCACAGCTGGGGGTATAAGTTACAGAAGTCCCTCCTGACACAAATTATTCTCCAAGTGCACAGGGAAAATATGTAAAAGAGGAAAAACAATAGTGCAGCAGAGCCCAAACAATACTGCGGTAGTTGCTTTAAGTGACAACCCATACAGAATGCTTTTGGTGACCTTAATGAGGAATTTAACTTGCAATTGTTCAAAATAGCACGTCACAAAACATATTATACAAGGTGCATACTACTGACTATGAAATTCATTCTCTAAAAGAGTAGCAGAATAATACAGAGCTGTGCATCCATGTGGATACCTGCAAGGAACAACTGTATAACAGGTATATATACTTGTGTTCTTTTTACTGTCAGTTCACAGTACTTAGAAATGTTAACTGTCCCCTCAAATTAGTCTGTGATGCCAGCCTCGATCGCCCACTCGTTGAATTTTCAGACATGCACCTTTGTACTTTCTCCAATGCAGCACCTCAGGCTTGGGAGGAGCTCCCCATAAACATTTACAAAACTGCATCATTATCCTCCTTCAAAACACTCCTCAAAAATCTCCTTTGCTATTTTGCCTATAGAAAACTTGACAACATTAGGCCACTGGTGTGCTGAGACTATCACCTATTATACTGACTGATATTGTCTTACTGTTTTCTTACACTCCCCCTGCTACCTGTCCACATTCATTTATTCTCTCTTGTCTACTTTGACTGGAAGATTTTTGGGGCAGGGACTGTCTTTATTGTTCTGTCTTAATATAGCACCTAGCACAAAGGCATCCTGACTAATGACAAGAGCTCCTGGGTGCTTTGCCAATAATAATACTACTAATAATATTAATAGTTCTCTTGTGTTTTGCATAGAACTGCAATGTTCTTTTAAGGCAGACCCTTGTGTCCACTCAGAGCCCTATTTACCTCAATGTGGCTCTACACAGGAACAAGGGGGTCTGCCCATGTGAAATTCATTACTTGATTATATTACTGCAGCTCTGAGGGAAATAAGGAGTTGATGGCTGTCAAATGTTATGGAGGAGGGGAGTGTTGGATCCGTGTTGAGGGCCACCAGTGGATTAGCCACTGGGTTTATTTGTTATCTGGTGGCGAAGTTCCACGTTTTTCCTAAATTTGAAATTTAAATAAAAAAATACATTGCCAATCATATGGAGAAAAACTCCAGGACAGTTTTGGATCTCAGTTACGCCGGTGTAAATCCCCAGTGTGTTTCTGTGGAGTTATACAAGTATAACTGAGATCACAAAGTGCCTCTAGTATTTGTCCCCAAAAGCCAACAATCTGGAGAGAAATACCAGCTAGCAAATCATTTTACATGTTGTTTCTTTTATTATTTATGTTCATGTTTTTTACATAATTAATCGTGTAATCTCTGCAGAATGTTTACTCTCGGATTTAAATAATTGATTTTCAATTATATTTACAGCAGCATCAAAAGCAAAAAAGAGTGTGTATAGTTAATGTGACCATTATTCCACTGCCTTCCAATCTCATTTAACTCTAGTGTGGACTATTCATTACATCAATGATTCACACCAAATATATACAATGAGGCATTTTCAATCAAAATAAGCACAAATGTCCATACTTAGGTGCCAAAAAAACTGGCCTGATTTTCAGAGGTAATGCCTATTGAAGTCAGTGATGCCAATTCCCACTGAATTCAAAGACAAGATAGGAAGCTGGACCCAAATTCTGTGGAAAGCCCCTGATTCTGATGCAGCAGGCTAGAAATTCTGCCACAGCTTCATGTGCAGTAAGAAAATGAGTTATTTTAATTAATTAAAAACAAGAATTATCGATACTACCCAATACTATTGATTTTTTATATTAATTCAGTGTCTTGTACCACATTGGCAATGATCCATAAACCACACATTTTTTAAAAACATAAAAAAGATGCATTGGTTACACACCATTCACATTCTGACAGGTTTCAGAGTAGCAGCCGCGTTAGTCTGTATCCACAAAAAGAACAGGAGTATTTGCGGCACCTTAGAGACTAACAAATGTATTTCAGCATAAGCTTTCGTGGCCCACAAAACCTTATGCTGAAATAAATTTGTTAGTGTCTAACGTGCCACAAGTACTCCCATTCACATTCTGAAGGTTCCGTTCAGAACTTTGATATCTAGCAACATATTTTTTAATGAAAGTAAAATTCCCATTGACTTCAGTGAAGGCCAGATTTCACCTCAGATTTTTATTTTAGACACAGCGATGATCAACAGGTGGTGTATGTAGGCTGCCTTTTGCAGTTCTGACCTTTATTGGGCACAGTGCCTCAGCTAATTGGCAGAACTCCTATTTACCTTCAGGGTATCTTTTGCCTGCCAAAGGGCAGATGGATCAGACCCAAAAAGTTTAAGGACATGATTTTCACAAGTGGCCTTTCATCTATAGGCTTTACTGCATTTCATATCCAGCACTATCCTGTTTAAAAAATGACATACCCAAATATTAACACCCTCCTCATTTTGAATGTTAAGTTAGTTTACATAGAGACCTTACAATCACATTATTTTTCAATAACTTATTTTCATTGATCAGTCTAACAATTTGACACGTTATTTATGGGCTACTGTGATGAATCACATCCGTTTCCAAGGTAAAGTAAGCAAATTCTCTGTTTATATGATTAAAGTTGAAGGTCACATTTTGATTATATTTTCTATTCTACTGCAGCAATATAAAACAAGGCCTTTAGACTTCAGGATTGGCAACCAGTCATATAAGATGCTTTTATACTTAAAAATTGACCACAAATCTTGAGTAAATCATAATTAACATCCAAGAGGCAGGAAACCTAGTAGATGACTGTGGTAGAGCTTAAGAGGAAATTGATTTTATGTTTTGAATGTGCATTTACAAATATTTTTACCTTGCAAATAACTCCTATTTATTTGTTTACCTGTTTTAAAGTAAAGACTTGATGACTGCTAAAAGTGTCAAAACGAGAGCTGGGAAAGCACTAACCTTCAGTGCTTAGGATGTCATGTGGTATTTATCTAACCCGCTGGCCCACTGCTGTTGAACTTCTACCAGTGTATATTTATCAGTAAGCCATTGGCAGGTGCAAGTGAAACTCACAGTGTCCAGAAATGTAATGTATAAACAACATTTAACCCCCTTTTTAGCAGCATGTTATTAAAATCTGAGTTTGGATTTCTGAGTGCAGAAGCTCAGGCAGCTTTAAGTTGTAAAGGATGTCATTGTGCAATGCAATAATGAAAAGTAATTACCAGAATACCCTCCACTCATACCACACACAATGCCATACATACTCAGATATTTGTGGGTGGGGTGAGAGGGAGAATCCCGTTTGTGTTAAAAGATAAAACTGTGCTGATGAAAATCTCATCCAAAATCTCTCCAGTACATTATTTAACAAAAGAAACATAAAAGAGACCGTTGTAAAATGCATGATTTCAATGAGCAGTGAAATGGCTGATTTGGAGGATTCCTGTGATCTGATGCAACAATTGTTACATTTAGATGTTAGGTACTGGCTCACCCCCACCCCTCTGCTTCATCACCCAGCTTTATAAACATGCCTTCATTGAATATACATTTTTGTCTTGGAAAAGTTTTGTCAAATCATTTATTATAATGTACATTCTTGTGCCAGGTCTTTGCAAGGACTGACTTGAAACCTAGTGACCCTTTTAGGTCAGGACTAAGTTATATTATCTGAGCACTGTGGGGAAACATGCATGGCTGTTGCCCGTGTCGTACCTCTTCTGTGAATAAGGGCCAGATCATTTGAGCTGTATGCAGGAGAGCCTCTTTACGAGTAGATCCCCTCACCTTAAAAGAGGGGTCAACCACCTACACAGCAACATCCCTCAGGTCCCTGCACATTGACGGGAGTGGGGGCTTTCTGCATGTCCAGTGACCTGCACCGGGAGAGAGGCTAATGCAAGGAGACATACATTGACCCTCTCAGAAGCAATGGAGACTCCTTGGTAAGATAATACATCCAGAAGTTTTGAGGGAAATACCCAGCAGCTCAACTCCAGTGGAACCATACTGTTAATGGACAGGGACAGAACTGCAGCTGGTTGTCCAAGCACCTTCTACATGGATCCTGGTGTATACACAGGATCTGTGAATCTAATATTAGCTTTATTCCACTGGATTGGGGGCGGGGGGAACATCCTGGATGAGGGTCTCTTAGTGGAGTTTCCTGCCTGCTCTGGGCATATTTCCATTTAGTGGGTATTATCTGACACCAATATTGAGCCAGATTTACTCTTGTTGTTCATCAGCCTCTGCAAGTAAATCAGGAAATAGGGTTCCATTACTAATTACCTGAGTCTTCCAATTGCTTCTGCCCACCTACCCCAGCAATTGTTCTGATTTTTATTTTGTGTCATCTGTAATTTGTAAAGTGAAAGTTGCTACTGGGTTGAGGGTGAAGCTATGCCATATGAAGATAGAATAACCTCTAGGATTTATAAATGTCTTTCAGTCACATAGGAATAAAGAGAATCCCTGTCTTTTGGGATATACAACAACTATGCAGTATAAAGTACTTCATAAAGTAAAGCAACCCCAATCCTTTCATGTATTTATACCTGCTCCTGTATTTTTCACTTCATGCATCTGATGAAGTGGGTTCTAGCCCCCAAAAGCTTATTCCCCAAAAAATGTGTTAGTCTTTAAGGTGCCACAAGGACTCCTTGTTGTTTATGCAGTATATGTAATTCTTCGATGTTATATAATGGGTCAGATTTACCCAGGCTGATGCAAGGAAGTGCAAATTGCATTTCCCTGAAGGAGAGTGATTCCTACTGCATTTAATGGGAGGATTTTGTGTGTGTGTTCCATTTTCACACTCTCCCAAGAGTTGTGCCAGGAGAAAGTAACTTTGCTTGGCAATAAGGGCTCCTTAGAAGCCCAGCTAGTGTTGGTTGCCAAATGGATATGCCAAATCATATCCTATCCATTCGTCAACCAGGGGCTAAATCCTGACCTTATCAAAGTGAATGCAAGATTTGCCACTGACTTGAACAGAGGCAGATTGGAACACTAGGTTGGTAGTGACTGGATTGTAACAATCTGAGGGCTTTTCAGTAACCTCTGTGACTTACATTAATGGAGTCCAAGCAGACGGCACAACCTGATGGGAAGCCATTTTACATTCTTAGCATTCTCAACAAGAATGGCAAGACTGATTGGGCAACGATATTGAACTATCCTCTCATGCGTTGAGTTGATCTCTCTATGCCAGGAATATTGGTGGGGTACTGAGAGGAAACCCACACTGCTATTGCCCATGCTGTACCTATCTGTACATGAAAAAGGGATTTAAGTCTCCAAGCTTGTAAGTTTGACTGTTTTCACCAGGGCTAGATTCACTCTGAAAAACTGTAAATAAATGCTGGCTAAAAATATCAGTCTTTCTTAGCTGTACAGGAATAGACTGTGCCTTGGGGCACGGCTCTGAGCAAAAGGAGGTGCATAAACTGCACCGCCCCAGGGGTAGCCCCAGGAGGTGTTATGTCTCAGTGATAATCCTTTGAGACACAGTTTCCCCCCCGGCCTATACCAGCAGTACATTTCAACTTCCCTGTACAACAGCTGGCTCGGTTGCAATGGCCATTGCATTGAGAAGGCAGAGCTAAGACTCTACCTATTCCCCTCCCCTCTCATTCATTACCTATATGCTTATCCCTGCATGCCCAGACACAAAGTGTGGATACAGGGGGTTAAACGGGGTTCTTACTCTCTTATTCTCACGCATGGACACATAGTTCAAATCATAATCTCTTCAATAGTGAATTAAACTTTAAATTTTCTTAGATAATTTGCTTTATAGTTCTGAATTGCAGTACTTGTACCCATTAAATTATTTCACCATTGGTTACTATATAAAAGCATTTCTCCAGTAAAGAGGTGCTTTGATTTGGTGCTATTCACCTCCCTATCCCCCATAGTTTGAATGGCAGGGCAGTATAGACGTATCCTAAGTCATTTAAATCAAACACTGCTAATTAGGAACCCAATATTGTAGCCATTGGTTAACTGAGTGCAGTAGTCTTGACTTCAGTGGGGCTACTCATATGAGTAAAAACTTTCACAATCAGGCACTAAGTTAGTCTCAGAAAAAGATCATCAGGTCCTGATACTGCAAACAGCTGATTGATTGCAATGAGACTATAACGTGTAAAGTTAAGCATGTGTTTTGAAGGATCAGAGCCTTAGTCGATACATTATTTGCTCTTTGCATTTTTCTATTAAGAAGAATTAAACTACAAAAAAGTTGCACTATTTTATTACTATTTGTCACTGTTAATCATCTGCAAAACATTCACTATTGCCATATTAAACAGTGAAGTCCAGATTGCTGGTTTGATTTTAGATGGTTACCCTTTTTTTGTTACCATGGAGATTATCTACTGAGTGGTTTACTTACCACCCCTAAACTGTCATCACATACTGTTTAATTTATAAAGCTGGTCCAAACCTCTGTGGAAAAAAAAGGCACCAATATTTCTCACAACTTCCTTTGATTTATTTCTCAACGTCAACCAAGATATAACATTTATTATGATTCACCTTAGCACGATGGCATTTCATTTTTCTTTCTGAAGAAGATGTTCCTGAAAAAGGAGATCAACATCCCCTTAGCCTTCTGGATATCACATAATAAATGAGAGGGTCTGTTTTTCCTCAGGGCCTCAATAGGAAGAAGTGTTTATGTTTCAGGACCAAGCCCCCACAGAATATTTACAAAATTTGTTGCGAGGTGTTGAACCATAAATCTAAAGTTTGAAACCTTCATCAAATAGAAATGAAGACCTATAAAACACAGCATAAAACAAAAAGTCAGGAGAAAAAAATGTAAATATTTTAAAGAATTATTGAAATCCTTAAGTGTCTTCCCCATAAAAAACACATACAATATATGTTATCAAATGGACTCTGGTGCTGACAGTCTAAATATTATAAATGAATTAAATATTTTCATTACTGTGTTCTCACTAAAAGACCCAAACATGTTAGAGTTGCTATAGTCAACCAAAGATCATTACAGTATTTTTAAAGAGAGAGATATTTAAAATAGCCTCTGTTCTACATAGGAAATTGTTATAAGGACTTAAAGACCCAACTTGAGAACAACTTTAATATTAATTCATATATGTTTACCATGATGAAATTTCAAAGGAAACCACTCTAGTTCCTTTTATCATTCCACTGTTTGCTATATTTTTACAATTAATTTAGGGTATACAGTTCATTCCTGAAAACTGATGGAAAAGTTGATGCAGGTAATGAGAATATGAGAAAATGAGAATAGTCAGATGAGCTTTCACTAAGTAATTAGGCTATGATTCCTTAGAAAACACCATAATTAGGATGGTCAATTTCATAGAATTTTCACAATGTAGTTTGGACTTTCAGAAAAATATATCAATAAATCATTTTCCACACGCCACGATCTGCAAGGCATAATAGGGTTTTACCTTTGGAAAGAGTGGGAGAAAATGTCCTATTACGTTTATACATACAAAGACATATGTTTAGATGTACACATATTTCTTTGATGATGATGATGATTATTATTTATTATTTAAATTACAGCAGCACCTAGACAACCAGTCAGAATCAAAGTGCCCTTGTGCTAGACGCTATGCACAGTAGACATGAGCCCTGCCCAGAAGTGCTTACAATCTAAGGTTCTTGCAATGTGTAGAGTTGTACGTGCACAGCTCCCCATTCTCCAATTAATTTCAATAAGGTGCTGTGCAGGCCCAGCAGCCCTCCCATTGGCTACCCATTGCAAGATCAGGGCTAGGGAAAGCCAGCAACATATTGTTGCCCCTTTTATATGTGCAGTTAGCCATTATTTGGAGCCTTTCTCCAAGCTTGTTTTTGCTGTGAGTTCAAAGCCTAAGAATCTCTATCTCTCTGCTTCCTCTCAGGGCACACTCACAGCTGCTTTTCTTACTTTCTAGTCACTTTGTCCTAGCTTTTTGCTCTCTCACATGCAGTTTACCACACAATCCCTGCATTTTCATCCAATCCCAGAGAAGCCTCTCTTATCTCCCCGCCTTAGTTTTTTTCATCAGGTCATCCCATGCAGCCCATTGCTTTGGGTGGTAGCTTCTTTTATTTCTTGCTAACTCACTACATACAGGGCCATTTCATTGCTTCTGCCATATAGTCTGAAAGAAGGGTGCTTAGCACATCCATCAGGTTTAACCAGATCAGTGACTACTGTCTATAGATTAAAGACTCACTTGATGGCAGCCATAAACACCTTCCTTAACAACACAACAACCTCTCCATTCTACATTGGCTCATTTCTTGCAGGCCTTGTTTCAGAAGCCGTTCGAGAGAAAGGACTTGAAAGAGGAGAGCATAGCAGACTTCTGGATCAGTTCAGGGAGTTCCTCCCATGCACAAAGGTGGTGCAAAAGAAAGTGGCAATTCAGAGTGGGCGAGCAGGCAGTCAAGGCTGGTACCATTGGTGGAGAGGAAAGTGAAAGGTATCTTGTACCAAAGAAGAGTGGATAAGTAAGAAATGGAGCAGAGTAAGACACAGAGGTCTTCAGAGAAGAAGCTTGAAATTGATACTGCGGAAAAGGGTAACCGCTGGAGAAATTCAAAGAGTGGGCTGCTGTGGTCAGAACAATGGGCAAGGAAAGTATTAGCAAGATATTAGCAGGTACATTTTGTATGGATTGGGGTAGGGCTCAAAGTGTTGGTGTCAAAAGCTGCTTTGTCTTGTACTTCCTCAGCCTGATTCTCATTTAATTTAAGGGTTTTGCTACACTTAACACACTGCAGCTGCACCACGGTAGCACTTCAGTGAAGACACTGCCTCCACCAGGGTTTCCTGTTGACCTAGCTCTTTCTAGGTCAGGAGTTAGGTCACTTTAACTGTGTCACTCTGGGGCATGGATTTTTCACACCCCGGCGTGACATAATTATACCGACCTAATTTCCTAGGATAGACCACACCTACGAGTATGTCTACACTTAAAATGTTGCAGCAGCACAACTGTGCCACTGTAGTGCTTCAGTATAGACTCCACCTACACTGTCAGGAGGGTTTTTCCCACTGGCTTAGGTATCCAACTTTCCAAGAGGTGGTAACTAAGTCGACCGAAGAATTCTTCCATTGACCTAGTTCTGTCTACACTGGGGGTTAGGTAGTGGATTTTTCACACCCCTGAGAGATGTAGATATGCCAATATAAGTCCGCAGTGTAAACCAGCCCTGAGGTTCCCTTAAGATAATACTCCTCTGGCAGTAAATTACATTAGCACCCACTTCAATGTCCCTTTACGCCTACAGAGTACGCTGTCAAAGGGTCTAATGGGTGTCAATGAGAATTAAGTCCCTTGTTAATGGCTTTTCCTGCTACACATACATCTTTCCACTAACTCAAGATACACATTGCACTCATATTATCATGGAATATCAGGGTTGGAAGGGACCTGAGGAGTAATCTAGTCCAGCCCCCTGCTCAAAGCAGGACCAATCCCCAGACAGCTTTTTGCCCCAGATCCCTAAATGGCCTCCTCAAGGGTTGAACTCATAACCCTGGGTTTAGCAGGGTAATGCTCAAACCACTGTGCTATCCCTATGCTTTATGAAAATATGTTTGGAATGTGAATATAATGTAACTGTAATATACTTTATGCACAAGGTCTCGTATCATTACAAAGCGTATAATCTATGAGTGTGTTCATCCTATTTGTATGTACGTATCATTCTTGTATCTAAAACTAGAAATATGGAGTTAACTCTGAGGTCCTATTGTAATTATGCAAAGTGTGGGCCATTAATGGTAGTTTAGAATCTTAATGGCACCCATTGACTAGGACAATTGGCAGTAGGTGGTTTCTTTACCTGCAAGCCTTCTTGTGGACATGGGGGCCAGCCTGTGGGTAATAAAGAATGAGGTCTTACAGTGATATGTGATCACGTCAGCTGGAATCCATCTTAAACCTGGTGCTTTTCCATTTAGAAGGAGGAGTGGGAACCCAGAGAGAGAAAGGATTCCCACTTTGGGCCAAGGCTATAAAAGGGGGTGGAACAGAACAAAGCAGACCAGTCATAAGAAATCCCCTAGCTACCACCTGAGCTGGAACAAGGACTGTACCAGGGGAAAGTATTGGGCCCAGACTAGGAAGGAATCTAGTCTGTAAAAGAAGCTTATTGGACCATCTCTGAGGGTGAGATTTACTTGTATTCAGTTTCTTAAATGTATTGGCTTTGACTTGAGTGTTTTGTTTTATTTTGCTTGGTAACTTACTTTGTTCTGTCTGTTATTTCTTGAATCCACGTAAATCCTACTTTTTATACTTAATAAAATCACTTTTGTTCATTAATCAACCCAGAGTAAGTGATTAATACCTGGGGGAGCAAACAGCTGTGCATATCTCTGTATCAGTGTTATAGAGGGCAGACAATTTATGAATTTACCTTGTACAAGCTTTACAGAGTAAAATGGATATATTTGGGGGTTGAATTCCATTGGGAACTGGGTATCTGGGTGCTGGAGATAGGAAACCTGCTGAGCAGTTTTGGTTAAAACTGCAGCTTTGGGGATGTGGTTCAGACCCTAGGTCTGTGTTGCAAAAGGCCAGCATGTGTAACTCAACAAGACAGGGTTCTGGAGTCCCAAGCTGGCAGGGAAAACAGGCTCAGAGGTAGTTTTAGCATGTTAGCTGACAGTCCCAAAGGGGTCTCTGTGACCTAACCATCACATCACACACTCATTATGTGCTTCCAATGAAAGCTAGACCTTACACTTTTTAGTCATTTACTTTCCCTTCCCGCTGTTTCTGGTCAATATACATGTATGTAACTTACATCACCATTTATGTCACTGCTGAATTTGGCCCAGAAACTTCATTAGCATTAAATCTCTTGACACAAGATCTATGTGAGTCCCAAGATTTTTGCTAACAGTTTAAATCACAGCCAAAGCTAAACGTTAAGCTACAGAATTTTGAAAGCACAACAGGTAAAGTCAGCCCTGGAAATAACAAAGAAAGCCATTTGTGCAGGCATATACTAGCATTAGTGCTTGAAAGGCAACAGAGATAGGGAAAAAAAGGGTAACAAGTTTAAAAATATACTTGCTTAAAATTAACACTTTGTTTTGCCAAATGCTTTTGTGTGGTGTGTTTTTTGTTGTGTGTGGGGTTTTGTTTTTGTCTGGTAAGAAAAAGAGAGTTCCTTTAATTGCATTGGTCCAAATTTCTGGCGTAAAGCAACAAAAAGTGCAGGACGTGACTTTCTGCAGTGGGTGGCCTGATCAGTTAGATATCCACAGTGTGCATCGAAAATGGAAAGCTAGTTTCTATTTGCTGATGATATGTGAATTACAAGCTGGAAAAAAAAATTGCAATGAGCTCGCTTGGGTGTGCCTCAAGCAGCTGCCAAAACTGGAGTGTATCTAAAATGGAATTTAATTACAAACAGGCTCTTCCTTTTTACACAACTACATTCCATGGAATATTTGTGTCCTCTACCAATTATGTCACATCTCTAGTCATCCTTTAATAAATCAAATATTGAAGTAAGAAGTAAAGCATATGGATCAGTGCATGTAAAGCCTTATCTTCTAAATTACAAGTTTAAGAAAGTTAAAGTTGCTTGGCCTCGAAAACTTTTAAATTATACATAGATTTATCATGCAACTATGTGCTCACCTACACAATAGTAAAACAACAACAATAACAACAACTGGAAATCTGTCATTAATATTCAGCAAGTGATAATAAATACAGCAGGTTATATGATTTTAGCTAATTCACAAGCACAAAGGAACACTGTATCTGTTCATTTAGTAAACCTGTCAACAAAATGTAGAATCTTGAAGTTTACTGTTTCAAATATGGTCAGAGATGCTAATAACTAAACCAATGAAGAAACTTCTCATGCAGGGCCAGATTGTGCAGCACCGTGGAAGGGATTGTGCATAAACTGCACAAACAGAGTCATAGCCTTAAGAGACATTCTGCCTTAGAGATCTCTCTCTTGCTCCAGGGTAGATATTCATTTGCTGCTAGATACTATTTGTATATGTAACTCTCAGCTCCACTGGCTGACATGCCTGGAACACAGAGCCAAAGCACTATTTCCTGCTGCTCGCTGCTCACCTGCTCTGGGCAGAGTAGCAGCTTGCGGGAGCCATTTACTTCTGTACAGCTGGAGTCAAGGGTAGCCTATACAGAGGAACTCTTTTGCTTCTTATATACCTGAACAGGTATATAGTCCAAATCACTGTCTAGCTCTCAGAAATTACTGATACTGCATGGACCTGATGCTGATCTCACTTACACCAGTCTAGCCCCTTTTGCTTACATCGAGGTATTCCTGATTTACAGTGTAAATGAGATCAGAAAGGATTTACCCCTTCATCTCTAGAGCTGTTAGGGCTGATTATATTGGCAGAGCAATGGGTAAATACACTGATGCTGCCTGTGCCTGCTGTACCTGTTCTGTGGGTAAAGGGCATCTTCAGTCAATCAGAGCTTGCTTCAGAACTCATGGCATTCTTTGTATATGGGGGGAGGAGGAAAGGTTCCATAACATTAAGAGCCTGATCTCTAAAGCCCATCCACGAGACCTCAGTTCAGGCCCACAACTAATTTTGGGTATGGTTTTTCAGTCATAAATAAGGAATAGCAGGTATTTAGCTGATCTGCAGGTGCAGTTCTGTAGTTAGACATCTACATCAATGGTTCACTACCTTCTCAATCCTGCACCCTGCCCTGCTAGCACAAATATAACCACTGTGAATGATATGCTGAGATGGCAAATTATTTACTGGTGGGAGACCACATACAAAAGGCTCTTCCTTAAAACATTAAGTGTGTCCATGGGTGAAGGATTACAGGGGTAAGAAAATTAATACAATATTGTTTGAAATAGTATCATTTTCTCTCTATGCACTGAACCTTTGCTTACTTCCTTCACTTCCCTTTCTCTTTCTGCCTCTAGCTGGCTCCCAGCACATTTCATCAGGCAGAAAGGAGAGACCATGTAGATCTGAGGGATGGGTGGGGATGACAGGGAACAGGAAAAAAATGTTATGAAGAGCCAACTGAGAAACTAGTGCATGGTAAAGATAATATATATTTCATGAAGATCTATTAGCTCCTTTCCAGGTTGGATCTTTTCTTTATTCTTATGCATAGGTGCTGAAATTAGGGGTACTGGGGATGCTAATGCACCCCTTGGCTTGAAGTAGTAATAACCACCAAATACATGATCTCCAACTTCAGCACTCCCATTATAAAAATTGTTCCAGCAGCAGGGTTCCTAAAGTCATTTTTCTCTGTATTCTCTGCAATCCTTCTCCCCTATTCTTTCCTCACTCTTCCCCTCCTCATCAGCCCTGTCATCTCACATGTATTTTTCAGTGTGATGATTTTGGCTAGAATTATTTTCTTTGTTAAGTTGTTAGATACAATAGGTTTGGTTGCTCTCTAAATACCATGGTCGGACAACCAGATAGAGAATCAGAGACTTAGGATGGACAACTTTTTGTTCTCTCTTTGTACTGTGCATAGTACAAGAGACTCCCAGTCCATGACAAGGGCTCCGAGGCACTATCAATCAACCATCATCATCATCCTTTTCTTTATATTTCAAATTTCAGGCATGTCTAACTTGTTCATGATCCACCCAGAGCCACTGCAGTGCATGGGGCAGATCCTCAGCTGGTGTCAATTGTCACAGCTCGCTGGTGGAGCTGTGAGAATTCACACCAGCTGAGGATCTGCCCACATCTTTTTTTGTCACCAATAAATAACTGTGTGCATAAAATTGCTTCATCAGTTGTTTATGGGCTCAAGTTGTAGCTGCAAAAAAGGGAGTTTAGGGGTTTTGAATCAGGCCCTATAGCAATAAGCGCTGAACCTTACATGTAGAAAACCATTATTGTGTTTGTTTTATCAGTACAAGAGTATCCAACATGTGACACGCGCTGAAGAGCTGTCCTGAACATGGATGGAAGAGGGTTTAAGCTTTTTCCTGAATTGGAGTCTTTAACTGTGGTTTCAGTAGGCTTTCAACGTGAACATTGGTCCTCTGTGGTGTGCATGTATTTTTGTACATGTGTTTAGAATTCTGTAGATGAACCTTAAAAGACTGAAATGGATCAATCAAATCTACAAAATAATGACGTTCACTAATAAAAAGTTTGCTGTTTGCTACACAGTAAAATCCAGAGGACTGCACCAGAAGACATATATGACAGATTTCTTCGCGAGTTCCTACAAATAGAATTTGTCATCACTTTTACATTTCTTGTCACAAATCATATATGTATAAAACTGAGGGGGGAAATGTAAAAATGGTTACAATAAAAGTATCTAATGCTAAATATTAAACAAAAAAAAGTCCATAAACCAATGGTGGAAATACTTTTGGGCAGTCCAGTTGAGGTCTTGTTGACTGTGTTCTCTCAGAGGGGTAAATACATTGGGGTTCAGAGTAAAAAGATTATTGCTGTAGTAGTTGTACCAAAACATCCCAATTGGTGATCAGGGCTCTATTGTGCTAGGAACTGTACACACACAATACAAAGGTATTCCTCCCCCTTCCCGCCCCCCAGCCATTCTTTAACACCTTGTCTCCTACTGGTCAGTTTATAAGCAAGCATTTGGCATTATAGAGGGACAAAGACTGACCTGAGCGATGGCAGCTATTTACTTTAGTGCAGAATTCAGAGATTTAAAAGGAAAATAATAACTCCAAGCCAACAATTGGATTGGCAGGTGTGATGGGGCAAGGCCAGATGGCTACAGTAAAGTAGTAAGGAACAGATATGTTAGCCCCAGGCTAACCAAATCACTAGTACCATGGTAACCAATTGGCAGTTGCTCCAGGTTAATCAAGACACCTGGGGCCAATTATGATCTTTCTAGAAGACAGTGGAGATAGCTACATTGATTGGGCCACTTGAAGCCAATCAAGGGCTGGCTGGAACTAGTTAAAGCCTCCCAGTTAGTCAATGAGATTTGGATGTGAGGAGCTGGGAGCAAGAGGCACAAGGAGCTGAGAGTGAACTGCTGAAAGATTGAGGAACACAAGCTTTATCTGACACCAGGAGGAAGGTCCTGTGGTGAGGATAAAGAAGGTGTTTGGAGGAGATCATGGGGAAGTAGCCCAGGGAGCTGTCATGCAGCTGTTACAGGAGGTACTATCTGCAATCCACAGGGCCCTGGGCTAGAACCCGGAGTAGAGGGTGGGCCCGGGTTCCCCCCAAACCTCCCAACTCCTGATCAGACACAGGAGGAGTTGACCCAGACTGTGGGTTCCACCAGAGGGGAAGATCACTGAGGTGATCAAATCTGCTAATAAACGCATGACCCATCAAGGCAGAGGAGAAACTTTGTCACACAGGTCAGTTGGGCCTGGAAAGGAAGCATACATCTATGACCAGAGTTACTAATTAAAACACAATGGACTGAGCTTTGAATTTGAGAGGTAGGAGAAATGTCATAGATGCTGGTGGGAATAGGATTTTCTCTTCCAATAAGTTTGTGAAGTCTCCTTAGGCAAGTCACTACTGGTGGCTGTGGAGAAAAGATTCTTGTTTGGAAGCATGGGAAAAGAATTTGCTGCATTAAAAAATAAAAGAAGAAGAAGAAATAAGATTTAGTTGATAGGACTGACTACAGCAAGGTAGACAGACAGAGGACAATCTATTCATAAGTCCTGAGATGTTTTCTAACTTGTGCTATCCTTCTAATTCTATCTCTGGACTTCTTGTACTGAATTGTCACAGACTGTGTCAGAATAGTTGTCCGCCATGGGCTAGATTGAGACCATCAAAATCATTTTATTTTTGACCCAGTTGCGGTTTGGTGCCTGATCTACAAAAGTGAAAGACCTATAAGATTTACCGACCCAAATCTCTAAGGGGAGAGGTTTTATTGTCTATATAACATGTGTGCAATTTTCTCAGAGAGAGATATTCTATACTAAAAAACCATGGAATTGATGAACAGTGCTTTTAGAAGATATGCTTGCAGTGTATAACTTTTGGGCCTTTTTTTTTGCCATTACTGCTGTGAATTTCAATAAGGGCGTTGATTTTTGTAATTCATGAGTTAGATGCTAATCAGCCTTTGAGTCATGCTTACGATAAATGACTCAGGGTGGGAGAACAGCTCACAAGCTGGAAGGCACAGTAATAAAAGTGATAATATTCCAGAACAAAAACCAAGGTGCTCAGCATTCTATCACTGCGAATAATGAAGTCCCTGATACCTCATCCACAGCCAGATATATGCAGACTCCAGCGTTGCTTTCAGACTGGATTGAGACATGTTGTAATGCCTGGAGGTATAAGACTGCAGGCCTTTCAAATCCCACCATGCACAGAGACTTTTTTTAGAACTATACCTAAATATACATTCTTAATCAAAATGATGGCAAGACATTAAGTCACAGGCAGCAGTGTGTGTGTGTGAGAGAGAGATTTGTTTGCTTTAGCTATATGGTTCCGGTGAATATTTCAGCTACCTTAACATTAGTCAAGAAAAGCTTGAGTCGGTAAATAAATTTCGTGTAAAATATATGCCAAACAGTGATAACATGGGGAAATTCAACCTCATTTCTCCTTATTGTATATTTGCTCCCCATAATGCACTCTGATCTATAGAATCGCCTTGTTCCTAGGATATTACAGTCTCATAAACAGTTTACAATGTACTGGGAATATATCCATTGATATATTTTGTTCAGCCTGAAGGAGCTGAAGCGTGGGTGTGATGTATTAAATTGTGTGGGCTAGAATCTTGTTTTGATATTAGTTTAAGCTATTGGGGAAAGGAGGAGGACTTTTGGTGCTGCGTGACATGAACTAGAAGAGGATTAGGGAGGCTCCTAATTATATGGAGGAATCTTGTTGTCTAACCTCCGACGTGATGAAGTGTGAAATGTAATTGTAAATGACAATTAGCTGAGGAATAAAGGTTTCCTCGGGAGTGGGATGGCTTGTGGTGGCTATAGCTCACCGACTAGTGAGAGAGCTTTGAACCGAATCGCTGAGCTGTGTGTGTACTGCCTCTCCGGAGGTGCTCTGTTCAGACAAGCAGGTGGGGGCTGAGCGGGAAGCTCCCGTTTGCTATAGGGCTGGACATGGTTCAGTATTAACCCAGCACATCCAGCAATAGATCTGCGGCAGGGGGTTAGGTGCCCAAGCTCGGTTTGTACAGCCTGGAAAAGGAGAGGCGGACAAATCCAGCCCTAGGAAATGGAATCCCTGGGTCTGGAGCTAGGATCCTGTGCCGAGAACGCGTCTGTCACAGGAATTGGGAGAGGGACTTTTCCTTTGATTCGCCCTGCTAACTAAATGAAGAAGGAGAGATCGCAGGAGCTGGGTCTGCTCCGCCAGCGCCCCCGAAATACAAATCTCTCTGTCCAATCTTCCTGGGTATTTTTGTTCTCTAACTACCAGGCAGCCTTTGAGCTGATCCTTGTCTTCCTCCTCCCCCCGCCAAGCGCCCAGCATCCGCAGGGTGCTAAGAGCACGTTATTATCGAATCTAGTCTTCCTGGGCTCCGGTTTTATGGCTGGCAGGAGAGGAGCAGTGGCTAATCGGATTGTGAAGGTTCCCGTAATCCCAGCTCGATCTGTTGCAGCCTCTCTCTCTCCCTTCAATATCACTAATGTCACTTCTATTGGCTGCATTAGACAGATGTTCAAAAGCTCGCTCTCCCTCTCTGGCTTAATCTGATCCCCCTGTAATACTTTCACTGCTATTAAATCCACATGCATTCCCCCACCCCCTTTTACTTCCCCAACTGGACCCTAGCTGGGTTAGATCGCCTTTTGCAAGGCAAAACGAGACCCTCCGGAGAACATACAATGGGATTTCCCCACCCCATCTGTTTATTCTTTCACCGAACACGGACGGTGGGGGGACTTCAAACTATTAGCTGGGAAGTGAAGGTCTCTGTCTGGTCAAAGAATTTTTCTGCTTGAAATTGCATCCCCGTAGAAGAAAGGAATTCGGTGTTTTACCTGACTGTGTTTTAGGAGTTAAGATGACCATGTTAATTTCTGTACCTGTATTTTCCTGGCAGGTGCTGTTTCCAAATTGGTTTAGCCAAACCCAGCTTTCTCCGTGAAAAATATTGTTTTAAAAAGATTAAGGGACGTATAGTGCGATCTATGGTGCTGTGTCTAACTTCTCCTTCTGGTTCTTGGTCTCTCTCCCTGGCACCCCCGATCCTGGCCCGTTCCCACTGTTCTTTACTTTTGCAATCTATATGGTTGTACTTGTCCCTTTGCGAGTTGTGTGTTTTATTTTATTTTATTTTATTTTATTTTATTTTATTTATTTATTTATATTCTAGCTGTCCTTTTGTTGTTTGCTGTGTGTAACCCGCAGAAATGAAACACAGATGCAGCTCTATCTCCTTCCATTTTCAGATGTTTCTCACACCATTATCTGGTTTGAAGTGCGAAGTGAAAACAGATGTATCAAAGATGAAAACAAAACATCCACACAAAGCCTATGGGCGGAGAGACTAAATCGGGTAAATTCTCGGAAAATAAATAAATAAATAAATAGCATGTAAATGGATAATGTGCCTCTAGGATTCGTGGCGAGCACAAGGGGGCATTTTGGTGAGATTTGATCATTTCCTTCTGCCTGGACAAGAAGAAATCAATGGGGGTAGGGATCTATAAATCAGCCATCATGTCAGGACAAATCAAAATAGTGCTTCTATTATTTCAATCAATACACCATTTTTATAACTAACATCTGATCTACACGGCGTGTTTGTGTTGGAAATTTGCAGAGCCGCTTTGCACAAAAACAAACTATTAACATACGTGTCAATCACATTAAAAGTGTTTGGAAAAGCTGTAATATTGCCGCCCGGAGAGGGATAGCAAAACAAAACCAAAACCAAGCCCCGTTTCCAATCCCTATGAATAAGTTTCAGAAACTTGTTGCAAAAAAAATATATTTTATGTGGCTAAAATCAATGAGAGGGCGTGCGAAGGGAGGGACATAAACAGCATCCTGGCAAGCAGGGAGAACCCTGGGATTCTTATTATTTAAAAAATGCTCCTTAAGATTATCCTACAGAGGTCGCATTAAGAGTTCAAACACTTTTTTATAAACGCCGGCTGCTCCACCCCACTCTTTCGAAGGAGCAGGTGTATTCGGCGTGCAAAACACTAATTGCTGGGAGGGTGTGTCTTCCTACGGGGGGCTGCAGTTTGTTTTGTCAGTAAGCAGATAAAATTCAAATTATTTCCCAGTTTTTTGGAGGGGGAGAGGGATTCTGTGATGCGGTCTCAGTACTAATCGGAAGAAATCAACAGACAAGTAATGTGCTGTGTTGAAAGGATCCTGGTTCCTCTTCGTTTGGATCGAGTTTGTGCCGTGAATCTCTCTCTCTCTATTTACACTCATGTCCAGATAGATACAGAGATAACGAAGATAACAGATGGGTTTTCCTCTACAACTTGGTGTTCAGTTCAGTGCCTGGGTTGTTTGCAAATCCACCAAATAATTCATATCAACCAACCATTTACAAACCATTGTCTTTGTTTCTTTGAAATCGTACAGTCCAGCTCCATCTGTCTACTATAAATGAATAATCCTCCTTGATACCATTCCTGATCCATTTCTTTCCAGTAGAATTGAAAAGGGGGAAGGGATTGATAATCTCTAAAGATGGAAAACCCCATCCTGCGCATTTATTGCTTAAAATTAAACAGATGTCCCCCAACCCCCGCCTTTTCCCTATGATTTAATTTAGGACAAACACGTACCTTTACAAAAATAAAATTCCCTGTGAAATTCGACCAGTTTAACGATTTAGTTCGTTTATCTAAGGGCTAAATATCACCAAGCACATATGATGCTAATTTAATTATGCCTATTAAAAATGTATTTTAGTCCTCTCGGAGAGGCAGTATCATGCGCCTTTGAATATTAAAATAATGTTTCACTTTCCTCTAGCGATGAGTTCTTCCCATTTTTGTGACATTTTCCCTGGTACACTAAGTACGAGGTGATCATCTTTAATTCATCGTTTGGTTGGGGTGGTGGGTAGGACCTGAAAGGGCTGCAGATTTTTCCACTAGAAAAGATAAACAGGGAGGGGAGGTTGTTTGGATCCTAATCGTCATTCCCCTATGGGTTTTGTTTGTTTGTGTGTTTCAGTTTAAGTGATAAGATTTTTGTGCCTTTTTCTAACCTCATTGGAACAAAGAACCTTTGAACCTCTTTTCATGTAAACAGTAAGCGCGTGTTCACACCATACCCTGGACCCATTTGCTTTGTCTCTCGCTCTCCCATTCCCCACGATTATATTTCTAACCTACTTGCTTATTTCGCTCTTTAGTCATATTTCCATATAGTTCCCCTCCTTTTTTTGATCCGTCATTCAAGATCAAAAGAAAGCTTTATTGTATTATTAGAGTCAGGATTTTCCCAGCCAACGGGGTTTAAATGTTTCATGCATTTGGGTCTTTTCTACAAAGAAATTATTGAGGAGGCCGTTTGAAAGGCATCAGGACCGAACAACCAGAGAGTCAATACCCAGCTTGTGCACGGAGACAAGAACGCATGTTTTGTGTTGAACCCGCTGGCTTTGCTCGCTCCAGTGCAAGGCAGATAGGAGCAATTGGAGGCGCGGGGCTGTGCGGGTGAATGCGGTTCCTACTTTTCGCACTTCTGGGAGAGCTGGACGCTGGGTCATTAGCCCGATGCAGAAACCAGCAAGTTCCTTCGAGTGGCCTGGCTGGTGGGGTCGATCTCCCCACAGTGCGGGGTTCTGGACTCAGCAGCGCCGGGCCGGGGCGCCGCCAGCCAAGCGGCTTCGCTTTGCCAAACCGGCGCTGCCAGGAGAGTAACAGCCAGCGCCGGGTAACATTGCAGAGGGGAGCGAGTCGGCTCCAGGGGACGGACGCACCCTATCCTTCATCATCAGGCATTTCCCTTCGGTGGCTGTGTTGTTTTGATTGAGCAGGCGGGGACTTTACAGTGGGGAAGGGCTTGGAAATGAAAATTCAATTACATTGAATTAAACCTTGCCGTAAAGGAGAGATTTGAAGTTAATTTAGCCAGCCACACACGTGTGTGATAGCGGTGTCTCTCCTTAGGTACAGACTACGCTCACTGCATCCACGGAGTGGGTTTATCTGTTCTACAGAGATCTGTTTGCACAGCTACAGACACGCTGCCCCATAACTGTAATTAACACCGAAAAGTACACAAAAATATAACACACCCCTTCTAACTGTATATAAATACATCGAGAAAACTTCGATGGCAGAGATTTGTTTTTAACAAAGGCTTAATGAGAATGCGATTATTTTTTTCAGTGGTTCTTTATCTTTTATTAAAACAATGCAGCAAGCATGGTTTCAGCTGAAAAAACACCAATAGTAACCAATTTATTAACGAAGAGGGTTTTGATGATTATTACTGTTACTCTGGTAGCCTACTTTGGGATGGGCAGTCCAGTCCCAAACCCAGAATCAAACGCTTCTTCGCGTTTCATAATTTCAAAGTGACTTAAGTGCTGGATCATCAGCTTTTCCCTTTGTCTGCCCCAGTTGTAAATAATGGCTTTGAGATTAGCTAATTACAGTGCATTAATCACTGATAGAAAGGGAATAAATCAAAGCTTTGTACGAATTTTCAGACGCACCAGTATGGCTGCGCACAGTAACTCTATCTGCAGCAGATAGGTGCTGTTTAAATTACCGGGCTGCAGAGTAAACCACATCCACGTCACTATAAAATAAAGGTTTTATTTATACATACCAGTCGTGCAGTTAATTAGGAGGTTTCAGTCTAGTTTTTGTAAAAAGAATTCGTATGATTTTGCAGTCTGAAGCCAGCAACGTTGGACCTACGCTGTATTAAACTTCTGGGGGGGGGGGCAGACAGGGTAGATAGATAGATAGATAGATGTTGGAAATCCAGTTATTTTTTTCTGCAACTGGATTACATAGAACTCTGTATAACAACATCCACAACATTCGATGCTACGGGGGTGGGGGGGGGGAAGTATCTAACAACCCTCAGTCTAGCACCAGAAAAAAAGCCCTGCCTAGCTCTCCCCATTCAAAGCACGATTTTTGTTACTAGTAATGTAGATTATTTCTATAGTATTTTGACGTTTCAATATTAGACGGTGAGGGATTCTTTAATGAGTCAATGCCATAAGCAACAAGCCAGGTTCCAGTCAAAATGTACTCAGCTTATGCAAAGAGTGAACTATGCGGCAGAAAATCCAGACCCCCCCCCGCGCACTTAAAATAGATTTTCCTTCTCTGGACACAAGAAAGTGGCTCCCTCTTCTCCCCCAACCCTTGTCTCATTTAAACCAGCTATTCCCTCTACCATAAGGGTGTGGAAGGCTTCTTGAAAACTGTGCTTTACTCCAGGATTTCTGCTCTTCTAATTCCCACAGAGACCCGACCATACCTTCTTCCAGGCTGCGAAGCCCTTTCCAGCAGCAGCTAGCTCGCCTGCCCTTAAAGCTGTCCCAAAAGTGTAGCTGGAGAAGACTCCATCGCCCAGACCCTCAGCCACTAACGCTAACACACAATACTATACTCAGTCCTTTGCTGGGCAATGCTGCCAAGTGCAGGTGGCCAAGGCTCTGAATGCTAAACCCTCTGAATGGCACAACCTCCCCCCCTTTTCTTTAGTCAAGAACCTTATAATTAATTTTAAGTTACTCAATGTACCGTATCATTAAAACCAGGCTGGAAAAACAGCGTCAGAGCCCCAGCGAGAGGGGGAGATGGGGAAAGCGAGAGAAAGGGGGCGGGTGTTTTGCATAAAGCTTTGTCTTTAGTGGTGGCTGGGCTGCCAAGGGTTATAACGCTAATTGCACAAGATTAATGTGGAGCTTGTTCGCCTCTGGTTACTAAGATTTATTTAAGCCCAGAACCGCCTAAGACCCCAAGGATGTATAACAGCTACCTACCAGCCTGCCTCCCAGGAGCACAAGCTGGGCAATCCCCTGCTCAGCGTCCATGGAGATTTGTGGCCAAAAGCTTCCCCGTGACAATATCACCTTGAATAACAGCGCCGTGTTACGGGCGAGGTGTTTAAAAAGTCCTCGCCTCGTTTGTATGTGCATTGCTGTAAAGACACATTTCCTTTCGTTTGCATTTCTCCCGGCTCTGAAAGGACAGTCCTGGACTGTGCCTCGTGAGGATACAAAGCCGATGCGGCAGCGCTACCTAGTGTCCGACGTGGGAATAACAGCGAGGAGAAGAAGCACCTCTCGGGCCTGTGCAGTTGTACAGCGGTGTGATGCTGTCACTTAGCGGACTGAGAAGGAAATAGGTTGAGCTTCAGGGGAAGATGGGGAAATTTTGCCGGTCCTATTTAGTGGGGATTATAGGACAAACTGTGACTACTTTTAGTGAGATAAGCTGCTGCAGACACTGCTTGAGCTTTTGGTTAACATCTTCTACCAAGTAATTTCTTCGGAGTTTGGGGTCTCTGTTGTACCTGTAAGTTACTAGAATAAGGGCAACTGTTCTGGGCAAGGGTCTCTGTGTGGGAGGTGACATGGGGAATGGCACTGCTTAAATTTGGGCCAAAGTAGGAGAAACAATCATCTTTGTGTTTAATACACTAGCCCGGAACTCAAGAGATTTCTGCTCAGTTCCCAGCTCTGCCACAGACTTTCTGTGTGACCTTGGGCAAGGCATTTAATCTCTCTATACCTTAGCTCCCCAGAACAATACTTATTTCCTCCCACTCTTTGTCTGCCTTTTCTCTTTGTGTTGGCGGTCTAGTTTCTAATAGCAATGGGTATCAAGTGCTGCAGAGGATGAAATCCTGCAGAAGGCAGTTATGGGACAGGCTACCTCAGGTACTGGTTCCTCCTAACCCCCAGTAAGTATAGGTTGTCTTATCAAGGACTTCATATCACTTCCAAAGCTCTTATTTATTTTTAAAATACTATTTTTCTCAACATTCTTTTTAGGCACATAAAATTTCCAGTCCTTTTTGTGGAAATGAGTTCCACAGGCTAATTGTGCACTGTGTAAGAACATATTTTCATTTATCAGTCTCATACCATGTCATTTAATTTTGTATTGTATTGTAGAAGTTCCCAAACCACCTTCTCTGTAACATTCATAAGTTTTTATACGTCTTGTGTCTCCTCTTATTCATCGCCTTACTAAGGCAAACAGTCCCATGCTTTTCAATCTCTATTCATATTAGTGTTCTCCATGTCCCTAATCAACCTTGTCACCCATCTCTGAAATCCCCCCTTTTCTGCACTTTTGTGAGCAAAACTGAACACAGCATTCCATACCAGGGTATATGATTTATTTATGAAATGGGCTATGCATCTTGACATTTAGTGGTTTTGACCACTGAACAGAAGTCTTCACTGGGCTGCTCATAGTGATGCCTGAGGTTTTTTTCTTGAACTGATACCATTAATTTAGAACTCAATAAAATGAATGATTAGTTCAAGTTATTCTCAACAATGGGGAATTAATTGGCATATATCAACACTGAATTTCATCTGCCATCATGTTACCCATTCATTTAGCTTGGTTAGGTCTCTCTGAAGTGCCTGACACTCTTCCCCAGCCTTTACTAACCTAATTTAACTTCTCTTACAATGTGTTCAGACAGCACCTAGCACAATGGAGGCCTTCTTTCAATTAGGACCTTTTGGCACACCCGTAATCAAATGATAATAATGTGACTGTGGGTGTCCGGGGGGGAGGGTGCACTTGCATTAAAATTGTAAAATGTTCTTACTTTAGTTCTACTCAGGGTGTTCTCCTGTGGTTATTTACCATTGGAAACTGACTTTTATTTTTCAGGTTATTGTAAAAAGAAGAGACCAGCATAAACAATAGCTTACAGTCCCTACCTTGTCTCTTTTACTGCAGTGCTTTGTAGTTTACTGGATACTCTTTCCACACAGAATATCATCACCAGTGAATCTATACACTTGGAGAACTATTAACTAAAGTGCTTCACAAAAATATTATCTTTCTCTAGATTTCATAGGCCTACATTTTAAAGCTGCATAAGTAACTGTGAGGCTGCAGACTAACAGGCTGGTGAAACAGAGGAACTGAGGGCTCAGATTAATCCATTTTTGTCACTTCCTAGCCTGGATTGTACAGCTTGCTATCCATTTTTCTTGTCTAGCTTTGGGCAAGTAATTTAACCCAAAACAAGTGTATTAGAAGAAAGTCCCATTCAAGACACTGAATATTTGCTCTCACATTCACTATACTCTGGCTTGGAGATTTGACCTGGGTACTAAGAAAATAAAATTTCTCAGAAACAGGATAGGAGCATTAAAAAGGTCCAAAGTCTTCATTAGAATTGTCCTTTCTCAAGACTTTCTGTTGAAGTCCTTTGTGAGAAATAATGTACCCTTCAATGCCACTAGCATCTAGAATGCAAAATATGAATTTAATGAAGTCCTTAGTGCAATTCCCATCTCTGCCACCGGATTCCCAAAAAGCCTTGGGTTAATCATTTTGTCTCACTTTGCCTCATTTCCCCATCTGAAAAATACGAACAATGATATTTCCTTTCTCCCACCCTTTGTCTGGTTTGTTTATATGTAGGTTGTAAGTTCTTTGTGGTAGGGGCTGTCTCTTATTATGCAGGTGTGCAGTGCCTAACCCAATGAGGACTCAGGTTGGGTCTCTAGACATGACTCTAACACTAATAATAATAATCCCACATCAGACCATACCATTTTACCACTCCTCTGTACTGCCAAGGTGAACCAAAAACATAATTTTGCATCCATAACTTTACAAATAAACCACCATAAAATGTCATAAGTGATAATATCTTCTGCCTCCCACCATAGACAGCAGCCATGCATGCTCACTACAGACTCTGATTTACTTGAACCTGTGGTAGGTTTCTTCCTCTGCTGGCCACCAACAACTGATCCCTTGTTCTTTCAGTAATGCTTTTAGAAAATGCTTGGGGTTGGCCCCAGGCAACTCAGAGCAGAATATGGCTCTGAATATTTAAATTTATTTGCAAATTCCCAGAAGTATAGTAGCTTTCCTGAGATTCACTCATAAAGAATACAGAGCATCAGTGCTGAAAGATCAAATGAGCTAATTTCAAAATGCTTTGAATATTGAGATGGATCTGTATGCAAACGAAATGCTGGCTCGCCCAGATCAATATGCTATCAAATTGAGACTAAAAGGACATGCTGCAATTTGCAGTCTTCCCTTCTGCTATATCCCTAGTTATCCTGATAAAGTGAAGGGTCTTGTTGACCCCTAACAATTGCCATTGATAACTGCCGAGAAAGTGCTTTGCCCATGAGGGTAATCCAACAGGAAGGGCCCAGCTGACACATGAATGAGATAAGCTGCTTTAGAAGTACTTTCTTCACTGTTATTGTCAGATCCTACAAAATCTTGAATTTATCCCTTAGAACTTATTGCTACAGGAATCTTGCCCTGGATTTAATTAGGAGTCAATGGCTCAGGCCCTCAGCAGGTGCAAATTAGCACAGCTGCTTTTGTAAAGGGATCACTCAGTGTGCAAGAAACACAGTCTGTTTACAGTACTGCAAACTGGGAATGTGCTGCTTTATTCAACTATATAACAGACAGTTTTGGGGGGATGAGACACACCTATTAACTAAACAGGAAGTAAGGGTGGGGAGGAGCCTGGCTCCATCCCATAAAACTCTGAATAACCCTGTTAACCCTATCATTGTCACTTTACTGTAGCTGCACTAACATAAATGGCATTATTCCAGGTTACACCAGGTGAGGATCTGTGTCATGTCTCTTTTGCTACCTCATGAACAACACTCAAAGTACTATACTGTCAAAGGAACATTCTCTATAGGAATTTAAGAAAGATTTTCATTTGTGATTTCACTTATAGACTCTTTTAACGGGAATGCACAGATACTGTTATATCTTTTAGGAGAGTCTCAATTAAAAGAAACCAGTTGGCAACACTTATGTTAATGTGTGGTCACAAGTTAAATGCTTCAGCTCCTCACAGTTAATTCTTAGATATTTGGGGGAACTCTTTGAAAAATAGTGCTTGATTCATCCTACCCTTCTACAAGCATAACTCTAGAAGCATCCTCACCATCTGCAAGTCTGCCCTGAGGAAGGTTTCAGGGTTGCAAGCCCCCCAGATCTCCTGCTTTGTCCTTGAGCCTGCAGAACTACTTAGCGCAGGGGTGGCCAACCTGTGGCTCCGGAGCCACATGCAGCTCTTCAGAAGTTAATATGTGGTTCCTTCTACAGGCACCAACTCCGGGGCTGGAGCTACAGGCTGGAGCTACAGGCCAACTTTCCAATGTGCCAGGGGCTGCTCACTGCTCAACCCCTGGCTCTTCCACAGGCTCTGCCCCCATTCCCCCCCTTCCCACCCCATCCCCTGAGCCTGCCTGTGCCCTCACTCCTCCCCCTAGAGCTTCCTGCATGCCACGAAACAGCTGACCAGGAGATGCTGGGAGGGAAGGGGGGACCCTGATTGGTGGGGCCACCGGTGGGTGGGAGGCATTGGGAGCTGGGGGTGGGAGGAAGGTGATGAGGGG